>NW_014559267.1:1002483-1036896 GCF_001313825.1 Dinoponera quadriceps
GTTCTATTTAGTATTGTTATTGTACCGAGGGCAAATTTAAATTCCTATTGATGTTTATGTAACTGTTATCTTTAGTCTCACAAATTCTTCTTCTTCATTTGTATTGAATATCCAAATCCATTCGGTCTTCAATAATAATAAAAGGAGAAAAAGAAATAAGGGAGAAATGTTATGAGAGAAAAGATTATTGCTTTATTTACCCGTCCGTTCTATTATTTATCCATATTAATTATTCAATATCCGTTTACTACACATATTCTATCTATAATTGAATAAGGTATGTAATTAATACATTGTTTATTAAAATTAAGAATAAAGGTGTTCCTTTGATGCTGCAAATGGGAAATTATTTCCGTTTTCTCTACATAAAGGCTTAAACGTAGAATTAAGTAGACTTAACATCGAGTATCCGAGTCGAAATTTTAATCTTATTTTGAGTCTAATTTAGTTTTATATTAAATCGTTAAAGGGCTTCTATTGCGCTCTTTTGATATTACGAACGGGGAAGTTATTGCCGTTTTCTCTTATTTGAAGACGTAACGTAGAATTTAAAATTTCGATTTGGGTACCCGAGTTTCCGCGTGTGGAAAAGAGAGCCCCGATACACATAAACTCGAGTACCCGAGTCGAAATTTTAAATTTTACATTACGTCTTCAAGATTCCCAAGGAAAGAAAACGGAAATACATTTCTATTTGTAATAATAAGTATTCCTTTAATGCTACAAATGCGAGTTGATACAGAGACCTGTAGAGTCTAAATTTCAGTTCCACATTAAGTCTTCAAGTAGAGAAAACGTCGATAACTTCCCCATTTGCAGCATCAAAGGAACACAACAGAAGACTTTTATGTAGACTTAATGTGGAACTAAATTAGACTTAAAATAGGATTAAAATTTCGATTCGGCTACAATGTCTATATTAAAAAAAAAAAAATTAAAAAAAAATACCTACATGTTATTTAAATTTAATTATATCTCGAAATTCTCCATTGATCCTTTTCAAGTCCGATGGAATTTGTAGGAGGATTTATGGTAGTAGCAAAATTTCAACCCGGGTCTCGTGAAGATTGTCAAAACAGGACGCGCGCGGACAATAGAGAGACCCATCGGTTCATGAATGAGAAGAAAAAAGCCGATTCTGAGGAACAACGCTCGGCTGTATGACATACAGTAAAAATAATATTTAAAGTTGCTACCGCGGGAAAAGCGGGCGGGCGGACGAGAGCGGCGGTCGGTCGGCCGCCGATGGAAATCGATAGTTGTGATTGCCTCGAATCGTCGAGCGCGGGTAAATACGTAACCGGACGAATACAGAGAAAAATTAAAACGTAATATTTAACCGGCAATCGTGGAAATAAATTTTCAAACTCTGGCGGGGATTCTCCTGGAAATTTCAAGTTTCCGCGTGTGGAAGAGAGAGATAGAGAGAGAGAGAGAGGTCCGACACACTCGTAAAATCCCGCGGACGCGCGCGTGTACACACAAACAACGCGCCACTGTGACGAGCGTGCGCGCGGGTGTTTTTTTTTTCCAGATATATCGGATACACATATTTTCATCGAAATCATTCAATCAATGTTAACCATGTGACTTTATACGCGCACGCGAATGTTTACCGGGCTCACGCATCGTTTATCGATCCCACCGCGGGATTGTTTTCCAACTTGGATATTTTTAATTCAGGTATCGAGCGTGAACTGCGTTTAAATTCGCGCATCGATATCCCAATCTACGCGCCGGGGGAAATGATATTTCTCCGCGTAATTACTCGAAAACTTAATCGACGACGCGGATCGGATTTTCACGTGCGCGAAAAGAAGGGAAGAGACGGGCGGAAAAATAGGGGGGAGAGAGAGAAACAAAGCGAAACAGGAGGAAAGAGAGAGAAAGAGAGAGAGGCGCACGTCGACGCGTTTTCGCCTCGGGATTAAATGCCGGTTTCCTTCGCGCGCACTTGCGACACGCATTTTAACTCCGCGAGGTTGAAGAGGTGAAAAGGGGGGGGGGGAGCCGAAGGAGGAGCGAAACGATTTTCGGAACGGTATAACGGTAACGCTGTTCAATCTCCGTGACGTCGGGACGGAGGCGCGGGGCCACCGCTAAAAAATGGCCCCGTAATAATTTTAGAGCCGGTGTAATTTGTTTCGGGTTGCCTTATCGCGGCGGTGCGGGCAACGGCAGGGGCGTGCTCGTTGTCCCAGTCAGGAGCTCGGGGGCCGGCTCGCTCGCCCGTTCGAAATAATTAGCATCCGCGTGTCACTTCTCTGAAACGGTGCCCGCCTCGTCGCGCGCTGTCGCGGACGCTATCGCGTCGGCACGTTAGCGTCGGCTGACTCGGCCGCGGGGAAATGAGAAATTGTCGCAGAAATAATACCGAGACATTTAATGCGCGTTGCACGTCAGTCGCCGCCGCCGCCGCCTCTCAGTTAACCCGAGCGTTGTGCGCGTTAATGCCGGCGGAAGCGTTAATTGCACGATCGCGCGTTAATTGCGCGAATATGACCGCGGGAGCGCGACGACGCGCGCTCTGAGAAAGAGGGTGGGGGGTGAGAGAGGGAGGAGGAGAGTGAGGGACGATCGCGCTCGCCGGTTGCGACGTCGGCCGATCGAGCAGTAATTACTTACTTAATCAATGCATAATTAGTTTCTATCTGCCGGCATTTTTGCCGATGTCCCGCCTTCCGTGTTATTTTCCCGGTTTTCATACGCGCGTTGCGTCGCGGTCCCCGTAATTTATTCATCGCTGGTGACTCGATAAAATAATTATCGCGCTATTATATGAAGAAAGTTGTCGCGACTCTAATAACGCTGGTCGACATAAATATTGCATCCTGGATCGGAGCCGTCAATTCCAGTTAATTTTATGGTGTCGGTCACAAATATAATAATTAGAATGGAAACTTGGCTCTAATTTCTTCGACGTAGTAAATAATAATCAAAAGGAAATTTCATATTTGAGGCTTTCGTGATGCAGCGAGGAGAGAATGTCTTCGAAATCGTCTCTTTTAAAACTATTAATATTCTAATTTCTTACTTTGAGATGGTGTTTATGGTAGTCCTGTAAATGTTTATGAACAGGACACATGTTTTAGGAAGATTTTCATTCTAGGAAAATAAGAGATTATTTCCATTCTTTCGTTGTAACATTTTTTATTTCGAAATTGTTGTGAAAAGTCACTTAATAATATAATATTTAAAAGGAATTTTAGTTTTTTTGGTAGTGTGAAATATAAAAATAAAGAATTATAGTAAAAATATGTTCTTCTGTTTTATTTTCATACTTCTCTCATACTATTGATTCATAAAGATGAAAAATAGCCTGTATTTCTTGAACTATAGTTAAATAATTTTTCCTCATTTTCTATTTTAACACGTAAAGATAAATAAAAAAAAAATTGAAATTCAGGAAGGATACAATTTATGTTACGAAATTTGCTGGCCCGTGTAATGGATTCATGATTCATGTTTAATAGAAGGAAGGACCGTTTCGTATTTTAACTGTATCTTTGCAACAATCTTTATATAAGGCTTATAAAATAAAAAGAAATCTCTCCACTCGCGTAACGCGCACAAAAGATGAAGCTGTGTTGGCCGTAACAATACGATCGATTAGTCATCACGCTACTCGGTTCTACTACAAAAGATTTATAATTTGTTACACGTAAGCCGACGAAGAGCGAGAGAGAAAGAGAGAGAGAGAGCAGATTGGGTATTAGTAAGGGCAAGAGGAAAGTGATAAGTCTTTTAGGCGGACTCCGCCTCCCACTTTCGCCAGAACAATTTAGCGTCGCGATAAATGTGGGCTGTACTTTTTACCGGTGCTAAATCTGCGTTAACTTATTATTACCACGTCGGCGTGTTTATGACGATAACGCCGGTTTTACGCTTCCGTGATATATTATCGAAGTACCAATTTCCACGTAAGCGCTCAGGAACGCTTAATCGTGACAAACCGTTCGTATAAACGTTGCTAACGTTGTTCGTAGAAATTACATAAAGCCGCGATAACGTCGCGTAAGAATGTTACACGGCACGACGTATGGACGTATTTACGTCATCCTAATCGAAATCAACGTCTCACTGCGTTTCTCCGCAATTGCTTCCTGATTATTGCCTGTATTTTTGCTAGAAATCGGCAAGTACGTTTTACTCTACGTTTTACACGCGAAACAGCTGATCACGAGTCACTCGATTCGTGACTCGGCATGAAAGATTATTAACATATAGAATGCATAGCTATTTTCTACCGTAAAGCCCACGAGTAAGTTACGTGTACTCAACGCACTTAATGTATTATTATAATTTATTAATTTATTTTCATAATGAGGCTACTTCGTCACTAATTGGAACATTCACCTTAATATTAATTTAGTGCTTTCATCTTGTGTACAGATGACATTTTATTATCTTCATTCAATATCTCTATAAACAGTTCGTGAAATGTTATTCCTATATTTGTTAAAACCGTCATATATGGGTAACGTGGCAGCTTACGGTCGGTATTATTGGTCGTTAATGAAACTTCTCTCCAATAAGATACTCAGATTTTAATTACGAGTTAGATGCGAATTTTTCAGGTGAATAGCGTTTGCGGATTTAGTACGTCAAACGTATCGTACGATTGAACCGAAAAGCAGAGATCTAACTCCGAATTGAAATTCGAGTATCTCACATAAGACGGGTTTCAAGTGACAACTATCGACACAGATCTAATCTAATTGTTAATTGGAAAAGTCGAGCAACGAGTCGTGAGCGCGCTCACGTGACGGAGGATCTTCGCAGCTGACGATCGCGAGAACGATCGCGCGAGAACGAGTCGTCGTTCATTAACCAACGGCGGGAACAAAGTATTGTCGTTATGTAATATCAGGACGGGGGAGATAAATGATTTCGGTCACCGGTATAGAGATTCCTCGGGTTCCGTCGAAACGTGACTCACGGAAAGGCGCCTTTATTGCATCCGAGTCCCTTCACTACTTTATCAGCCCCGTCGGAATCGAAAATAGTTCACACAGCAGGCAGAAGTCGCTCTCTTTCCCGGTTCTCGAGACGGCTCTCGCGAATGAACTTACCCGGGACCCATCGTCCGTGGATGCTGCGGCGGCAACAATGCCAGTCACTTTTTTTCACCCTCTCTCTCTCTCTCTCTCTCCCTTCCTCCCTATCTCCCCCTCTTCCCCCCTCTCATTCTCCCTCATTCTATCTATTCTTCCTTCCGCCCGAATTTGGCCGGGAGAGGCCGCGATCTCCATTTATCCTGCGTAGAAACCGTAGCCATAATAGCAGGTGCGCGATCCGTATCTAATCGACGAGCGTACAAATTTCACGGCTGAGCTACCAATCGGCGATTAGGCCTCGGGTATTTCATTCATCGTCGTTATTACACACGCTCGTTAATCGCCCCCTCCCCCTTTACTTACTTACCCCACACACGCAATTAACGGTGTATAATCACCGAGAGAGAGAGAGAGAGAGAGAGAGATCTTCCTCGAGGTTTGCGCGATCGATTAACGATGTGTCGTCGACTGTGCGATTGACGTCGTAATCTCGGTAAAATTGGAAGTTCGGCGAAGCAATTAGCGACGACAGTTTTACACAAGCGAGGGAAATCATCGCGCGCGTAGGGATCATCGCCTCGCGCGTTTACAAATTTTCACGCGCGTCCAGCCTCTCTCGGTCGTCGCGAATTCCGACGCGGAGTTCTCCACGGACGGACGCGACGCGCTTTTTCATCGTCGGCGCCGGAGAGAGCGCGCACGAAAAAAGGACCCTTTTTCCTCCGCCGAGCTCCTGCGATTTTCGGAGATCGGTTTCGGCGAGCCCGAGTGAACTTACGCGGGGAACTCGACGCAGTCGCCGACGGGTGTCCCGATGGCTAATTGGTAGCTCGGTTGCGCTGTATATTTATGGCGAGCGGGGCGAACGAGGTACCGGAAATGGACGTACGAGGACCGCCACGGTGTACGTATTGGACCCGGCGAGCGGGCGAGTAAAGCGGTAGGAGAAGTTTCGTCTGCCCTATTGATCCGGGTGCACGACGGGGGGGGGGGGTTTCATTTGAGCCATCNAATTCTCTCCCGTGCCGTTGGGTGCGCGCACCGGCCTACCGCACCGATACCCACGAATTAGAATCACGAATTAGAATCCGGCGGCATAAACCGATGCGCGCGGGGTTCCTGCGCCCGTGATCGTCGAGCCCGTCGACAACCTACCTACCTACCTACCTACCAACCTACCGGACGAGCGAGCGAGCGAGCGAGCGGGCGAGCGAGTAAACGAATGACAACGCGAGCAAGCGAGCGAGCCGCTGCGAAACGCGCGCGCAACGTGACCTGTCTACGCGTCCTGTCAATATTGACGCATTACTCGCCACTCGTCGATCGTCGATGTCGATGTGGGCATATCGACTGCATTCCGTCTCGTACGCCGCCACGGCAAACTGAAACGAATCGCGCGCCGTGCAGCATCGTGCCGCAGCAGGGACATCAAGGTATCGTTTTTCGAAGAGAGAGAGAGAGAGAGAGCATCGACAGCGCGGTGGCGATCCCCGTTAGAATCTAAAACGAGCGGCCGTGTCGCTCGTGATTAAAAATGGATCCCGCGAAACGGGGTAAGTGGTCGCAGGATGAACGCGCGAAAGGAGAGAAAGGGAGAAAGGGAAAGAGAGAGAGAGAGGTAAAGAGAGTGATTCGGTATTTTCAGAAGAAATTTATTTTCGAGAGGTCACTTTGCGCGCGCGCTCTGTCTGTCTCTCTCTCTCTCGAAAGCGTTGGGAATAACCGGCAGTAGCCGGCGCGCGCAAACGAAACCAATTTGCGCGCTCTGTTTCCTCGGCGAGACGTTTCCTCTTTTTCCCGTAGTTATTACTACATATTCGTCTCTCGCGAGGAATCATAAGTGACGTAAGAAGTGCGACGGGGCTAACGCTATAACGTCGTGGAAATCTCGCGCGATCCTTCGCCGCGTGTCCGTTCCGACGTCGCCGCCTCGATTTCGAACGCATACGAGATACAACAGCGCGAAAAACGCGCAAGTATATATGTATATATATATATATATATATATATATATATATATATATATAGCATTTTGTCCGTGAACCGACCGTGGCTGGCGTCGCATCAAAGAACGCGCGTCGTTTTTCGACCTCGTATGAAAAAACCTTTTAATAGACGCGGAGATTCGTACACTGATTCGTATACGTCTGTGTGTTGCATCGCGCTTTCTATCTCTCTTTCCCTCTCTCTCTCTCGATACCGTCGCGTAGAAATTAGATTTCAGCCGCGTTAGAATAATGTATTGGCCGCATATAGAAAATTTCTTCGGGGTCTAATTGGGATCCAGTCTGATTTTCCAAAATAATTGTGGATTCTGATTGGAAAATCTGTGTGTAGATTTCTCGGTTAGAAGTGTAACGCTTCAAATATAAGTGGAGGAACGTAGAAATAGATCCTATTTGGCTACCCCCAATGTTTTCCTAAAGATTTTTCCGATTTCCATTTTACACTGCGATGGAGTAAAATATACGAGACACTTTAAACATTTACATTACTTTACAAATACACGCACGCTGCGCGCCCACGCTATTAAATATAATATACATTGTTTTATTCGAGACATTTATTATTCATCTCGAAAAGAGGTTAGGCAAAATAATTGAAATAGTTTGAATATATACGTTTTTTAAGTATTTATACTTGTAAAATGTACGTAAATTTCAAAGCTCTTCAGATATTTTATTCAACATAAATATAAAATAGAAATCTAAAAAACAGAAAACTTTGGGTAAATCTTGGACGGAGAAAATGGAATCAGATAAGATATTTTTTTTAGAATTGTACTTTTACAACATTACAATTCTAATACGAATCTTCATGGATTTCCCAATCAGAATCCATTATCTTGTTGGGGGAGGAGGGGGAGGGGGAAATCGGTGTAGATTTCAAATAGATCTTAGAAAACTTTCTTTGTGGGTCGCAAAGGAATTTTCTCAAAGTTTCCCGTATACAACATATATTCCGATTAAAATATCCAAAATGTTTGTTCCCAAGATAGGTTATCCTATTACGATATCAATTCAGAAACCCATTCCCAAACGGCACAACGTCTAAAATCGGGCCATAAAACGTTTTTAAAACGTCATGAACAGTTTTTAAGACGTTTTAAAAACGTTTTATGACACGATTTTAGACGTTGTGCTGTCTGAGAATGGGAGGCGGAATGGCGTTTTAAAAACATCTTTAAGACCTCTTAAAGACGTCTGATAACCCGATGTTGGTCTGTCTGGGATTCTTATCACAAACATGGCATGAAATCTCTTTTACGCGATACTAATTGACTCTGCGCTATTGCGTGTGAATGTTATCGCCAAAGTTGAGTGACAGTTTGACTGAATATCAGATTAAAAGTTTAATAAAACGGTGTCATATTTTTAATGTTGTTATACTTAATAGCACGCATAGCGTGTGTATATGTATAAAGCATAAGTACTTAAAGTATTTATGCTTTATATGTATATATACATACACATGCTATGTCCGCTATTAAAGTAGATTTTCGTATATTCAGTTTAATTTTAGCGTAAACTACAAGGGAGAGGATCTTTGAGAGAACGTTGAGGATGATCAAAAAGGATCTGTTCAGGTTTCCCACTTAGAATCGTATGTTTGAGACATTACAATTCTAAGCAGAGAACCTGCGTAAACTTTCTGATCAGAATTCATAATTATTATAAGATAAATCGGGGTGGATCCCAATTATATCCCCCAAAAATTGCTTCCACGGGAAAATATCCCACATAGAAAATTTTTCGGGATCTAATGAGATCCAGTTCCCATTTCTCAAAATAATTATGCATTCCAGTTGGGAAATCTGCGCAGGTTCTGGTTGAAAATGTAACGTTTCAAACGTACGATTCTATTTTGTGAGGAACATAAACAGATCTCACTTCGGCCACCCCAACGTTTTTCCAAAGATATTTTCCGGTCTCTATTCTGCACTACGATGAAACTACGATGAAAATACACGAAACCTTTTAAAGATTTACAAACATACATACACAAATTTACTACGCGCGCGCTATTAAGCATACATTATATTATAATTAGGCATACATTATAAATCCATTGAGTGAAACTCTTCTCACACGTTTTTTGTCGTTTTATGCCGTTTAAATTATTTAATCGTATTGAATTATAAATTAATATGTCCAATCATATTAAAGATGTGATTTAAAATGATAAGAAATGCATAAGGGAAGGCTGAGCTAAAATAACATAATTGGATTTGCAGTGCAGTAATATTAAAAATACAATTCCGTTTATGAAATTAAACCACTCTGTGATATTCGGTCGAACTGTCACTCGACTCTGGCAACGACAGTTACGTGAGTGACATGAAGCGAGTCGCAGCGCACAGAGAATCAACATCGCGGGAAAGAGACTTTATCCTTTGTTTGAGAATAGAAACTCCCTATTGGTAGAGGAGAAGGTAGTATGATAGCCATTGTAGATATAATAAGATAGGTGGCCTTACTTAATATCTCCACTATTCGGTGGCGAATTTCAATGATTATTTGTGGAATTATTTGTTTAGCAGCCCGCCGCTATACAGTGGCGCTAATATGTCAATACACAAAAGCTGGCATTTGTTATAACTTTATTTGTTATAACTTAAATTTAACTTACGAGCATTTCGAAATGTGCGTTTTTAAACAAAACCAACTTTTTAGATCTATCTTAGTAAGGGGGAAGGGAACACATTACCACTCCTGTTCCTCTTCGATTCATTCAGCAGTGTCGCCGTATTTTTATAAATAACATCCCAAGTAATAAATATTTCACAGATTCGAATCCAGAATCGATTGAACAACATTTTGAAGAATGCAATCCTTAAATTTTCAATTTAAAATATTGATTATTTACAAAGTTATTCTACATAATGTAAAGCAAAGGTCATAACAACCATCTTCTCCTCTATTGCAGCGGGATGAGCTATTTCTTGACAATTCTGCGTAACTTCAATAGGAATCTTTGCTGTATTTGGGAAAGATTATGGGAAATTTCTATGCGGGCAAGCCGGTGATTGGCGAGAGGTTTCCATTGTTTCGATGGCTTCGCATCCGCACGAGAGAAAGAGAGAGAGAGAGAGAGAAGCGAAACGTCCATCCGTTGAACGTGAAATTATCTGGATTTTATCGCGGACGTTACGCCTCGAAATGCTAATTCTGCCGTTGGCTCGCGAATGATATTGCGACTGGAGAATTGCAAAAATGACGACCGTGCGCGCGCGTGCTCGCTCGCTCGCTCGCGGAACGCAGGTGTAATCGCGCGTATTGAACGCGATCCACGCGGCGCGGCGATATTACGGCCGAATTTTTCTCCCAGCTGGCCCCGCCAGCGGCCGGTGACGTTCGGTACTATTTAAATTAATTATTGACACTGGTGCGCGCGTTTCCGCATGATGCACGCGCAATGCGGGCGCGTCTCGATAACCGGATAATTATTCCCGTCTCACGATAGACCGGCAAAACGCGGCCGTCACGCGGCACAGCGCGTATATTTATATTTAACAGCGCAGTCGGGCACCGCACATCGTGCCCGTGTTCCGAATAACCAGGACGACAATATCGTAGCCCAAATTTTCGCCGTACGTTCCCGAAATGAGAACGATACGCTAAGCGAGTAGAATGGATCCGTGTAAGGAATCGTATATATTCGAAACTAAGTACTGGTGACTGGCGAGATAACAATTTAGGTACTGAAATATGGATTGGATTTCACGTTAGGATCACCAATGTCTTAAATAGGAGAGCGGAAGATATCGCTAATGTGAAGGCTTAAATAGCTGAGTGGTAAAAACGGAAGCTGCCTGGCAAGAGAAGATGTCCCGGGTTGGATTCCAGCCGATTTTGCTTCGATGTGCTTTCATTTTATATGACATTAAAAATGGACATTTGCGAGTGTGAACAAGTATCCCTGGCTATATTTTGACTCTTCTTTTCATTGTGGTTGTGATATTAACAATTGTACAGAGTAATAATAACCATTATTAGGAATCGGTACTGTTCCAGTACTGTGAATCGATCATTTTTGATATTTTTGCAGTATTGGGAATTGATACGGTCACAGTACTTTCTTTCGAATCTTGACTTATTCGGCTCATTCCAGTATTTCACCAATATTAAATCGGTATTGGCATCTAGTACTGTTTACTAGAAATCGAAACTGAGCCTATATTACGCCAGTAAATAGAAGATAAGAGAATAAGATGACGACCTTAAAGATGTCGATTTTCCCTCATTTCCGGAGTGATGTAGAAATAATGATCAATTTTTTTCTAAGTAGTTAAAGCCTCACCTATCATCTACATGAACTGGAAATAAATTAGAATTCTGTTTCATTTAAACGTTTTGAAAACGTGTCAATTTCGTCATCTCCCTAATACGTGAATAAGATGATGATCAGAAATAAATTTTTCTATATATTTATAAAATAATTACATACAGCAGTTTTGTAGAATTATTGTGTAATTATTTATAAAGATTTAATACTGCAAAATTTTGTATAGGTGCATCTAAACTACATTTCATATCATATTACTTATACTATCGTTGACAAATTGAAGTTAAACTGTACAACATAATATTTATTACCATTTAAAAGCCTCTAATGAGTTAGGCACCGACTCGTTGTTCGTTATTCAGCTCAGACAAATTAGGAAATCGTCATTTTATTCACTTCGCCATCCTTTCCCCTGATCCCTGCTTAATAAACGAGTTTCATCGAGTTATTACAAAGAACACAATCGGGACGATACAGGTGATTTTATAAAATCTTCGATCTCGGCCATATTTAGCGCCGTTATCGTACCGATTCTGCCAATTAGCTTGATAAAGATTGACGGGTCTACTCGACGAACGATCGAAGAACCGGCGAGTGCGAAATGTTAAAAATTGACGATACCGCCGACTGTTCGCGGCGGGAGGGAGCAGAGCGGAGAGGGAACGAAGTCGCGGCACAGTCGGAGGATCCAGTTCACTCGATTCCACCGGCCGGCCGCACCCCATTAAAAATGAACTGGGATTCCACAGGCGATAGTTACATTCCACGAGCCACCTAATTCCCGTTAGACCGCGAGTCGGCCGCCCTTCGCGCGCGCTGCCAGCGCGGTAATTGGGCCTGCGATCGGGACGCGCGGGAATCCGGGTCGGGTCGAAAAGGGCAGCGGGAGCGCGTGTCGGGCGTGGAGGAGATTGTCCTCGGTTCCGCGCAAACTTTGTCGTCCGTGAGTACATATATATATATATATATACATATATATATATGTATATATAGGTATATACACACAGCCGTTGCTAGCCATCCCCTCGGCGTGCGCTCACGGAATTTATAGGGCTCGTCTCGCGCGCGCTCAACCTATTTTATAACGTGCGCGCGCGCGCGCGCGAGAGAACGACGTCGACAACAACGACGACAACAAGGAGGAGGACGACGTGGACGAGAACGACGGAAATGCCGACGTTGTCGTCCGACGGAAAGGGCTACGGAGAAAAGAGAGGGTGTTGGAAAAGGAAAGAGAGAGAGAGAGAGAGAGAGGAAAGGAGAGAGCGAAATTAGGAGGCGAAGAAAAAGAATAGGCTCGACTTGAGCCTGCCTGCGTTCTCCCGGCTGCAATTAGCGCCTCTTTAGTTAGCCGCCCTGGACGGCTTCTTCTCATCTCCCTGGATGCCAAGAACTGGCCGTGTCGCCTCTTAACCGCCCCCTCTCTCGCAGCCTTCGCGTTCTCCTTCTTTCTCTTCGCAGCACTCGGGATTTTCGCTCCCCGCCGAAGTTCGTCACTTTCTTCCTCGCGGCATCAAACGCTTTGTAATCCCCTCCTGCCTCCTGTCCGCCCACCGTCGGCGCTAACGACCGGAGGGTGTCGACCGTTTAATTTAGCACGACGCCTCGATGTCATCGCGGTCGGAGAGGGACAAACTTCGTTTTGATAGCCGCGGGAGATGCAGTGGGTAGATGTAATTTGGACGATTGAATCGACTTGACACGCAGATGAGCGCGACAAGAGAGGATATCCTAAAGCCGATATTGGCTTCCGTTTGGAAACTTCGCTATTACAACCTGCTTTCGGAGGACTTCGTGGGGGAAAACGTCGCGCGACGCCTTTCATTTCGAGAAGCGAGCTCTGGAGATCTTCTAGAGATGGACGGTATAGTATCGATACACTTCAAATATTGATATTTTAATTATCGATTATATTTAGTATATTTTACTTTTGAAATGTAATCGCCATCATGAGCGGTCAATATAGTATCGAAGTTCGATATTTTGTATCGATATTTTGCCGCTCGATATTACCACGTATCAATACGCGACCTCTGAATATCGAACTTCGATACGCCTATGTTGACCGCACATGAAGCCGATTATTTTCTCGACTTGACTGTCCCTTGATGGCTCATCTGAAAGCTTTAGTAATTAAGTATCAGTCGTTAACTCTCAGACAGCAAGATTGGTCGAATCCGACCGGATCCGTATTCTAATGCCAACACATTTGTAAAGTGTTATATTTCAGGTATTTTACATATTTTGCGATATATTTTATTTACTTTTAAATATTTTCTAAGTTATTGTGAGAATAAAAGTGCTTAGTCGAAAAACTTGAAAATCTACAAGATGCTTCTTGCGGATGGATTCGACCCATATGAACTTTATTAATTTTTAAGTTAATTGCGACTTCAGTTCCTTCTGAAAGGCTATTTTCTAAAGCAGATAAACTAATGACCGAAAAGCGAAATAGATTGACGTGTGCTGACATAAATCAGTTATTCTTTTTACATTATTATTGTCAATCTCAACGGCTGGCATTTATAAATATTTGATTTTCATTCTGATTTTCATTCTTGATCTTCATTAGCGCCTTCACAAATTTGTCTCGTTAAAAATTTTCTTCTTCAGGTTGAGGTGCGACCTGAGATTAGTAGTTATAACGTAATTATAAATTATTATTACACGTCGTAATGTACAAAAAAATGTCATTTATTTTATAAGTAAAAAAATTTCATTTAAAATGTATATTTTTTATTCAGAAAATAATACCAGCATAATGATGTAAACATTATTATAAATACATGCCATTCGCATAATTAAATTTATATAACAGCATACTTTTAATCAGTGTTAGTATAGAAAATAACGCAGTGTTACTTCTAATGCCGTTGCCATTATAAGTTACTTTTTTCAGTAACGACTTGGTAACGACGTTACATTATTCAAAAGTAACTTTGCCAGCTCTCTACTTTTAATTTAATATTTTTATGTAATTCAAGTATCGATATTGATACCGGACGTTCGATATATTTCCTATATCGATATTTTCATCCCCGAGATACGTATCGGCACGATGTGTCGATACATTCGGGCTGTATCGTCCATCTCTCTGCGAGTTCCCCGCGTACGATACAATATCGTTGATACCTTCGGACAAAAATCCTCCCGGTAAATGAGTCTTGATGAATGAACGATATTTAATACCGAAAGCGCGGCTTGGACGAAAACGTATCGTGCTTTGTTCAACGTCCGTGCGTCCATATTAATAAATACCCGATGGAAAATCGGTATTTCAATTATCCAGTCGCCACAAACATTATATATCGTGTATCATTGAAACGATGAGGAATAATTTATTGTCGACATATTAAATTTTTACCGTGAGAAATTGGACCTGTGTGTGGTAGGAGAGAGGGGGAGAGAGAGAGAGAGAAGGAGAGAGGATGCATTAGTAGGTTCATATCTGTGCGTTTCACGTACCTTTCGATGTAAACGACAGACCCGCGCACGGTTATGTAATGTTACTCTCATCTGGTATCTCGGGCGCGGGATGGCCGTAACAATTCGTCGAATACGGTCACAGGCGGTGAGTGGTTGACCCGGTAAAAGCGCACGCGGTCGGTATCGCTCCCCGGCCGTCCGATAAAAGCGGCCGTGGGAGAGAGAGAGATTAAAATCGCGGAGAGAGACTTACTTGCGCGCAGAGTCACCATATAGTAGGACGCTTGACTGGGCTTGCTGCGACCCAGGGCATTTATCGCCGCCACTCGGAAGCTGTAGACCGTAAATGGCCTCAGGTTGTCGACGGTGTAGAACGTGTCGTTGTGCGGCGTTATGATCTCCTTCGTCGCGTTCCACGGCCCGTCTTCGTCGATGCTGGAAGTAACAAATGCGCCTGTTACGATTTGCAATTCAATTACGCGACTAGCGGTCGCATGCGATACCGCTGTTACGCGACGATTCTTTCGTCTCGCGTTGCGGGCCGCGCTCGCGGCCAGCTCGCTCGGGACATGCGGTAAAATGTACACAGGGTGACCCGGTAATCGTGGTGCGACCGGGAAGAGAATGATTCCTCTTGGAAAAATGAATGAAAAATGTCAGGGATTTTCGTACGGAGGTTTCGTCCCCGAGTCGAAATTTCAGTTGCGTGTTAAGTCTGTGTTTGGTTCTATATTACGTATTAAGTCTTAAGTATTAAGTTTTCAGAGGTCTTCTATTGTATTCCGTTTTATGTTGTAAGTGAAAAATTATTTCCCTTTTCTCCACTTGAAGACTTAATGTAGGAATTTAGATCCCCCCTCCGGAGGTTTAAATTCTTTTTAGTATCAAAGGAGCATTATTAGCGCTCCTTTGATGCTACAGATGGGAAGTTATTTCCGTCTTCTCCATTTGAAGACTTAATATGGAACCAAGCGGACTTAAACGTAGAACTGAAATTTTGACTCGGATTACGTGTGCATTTACGTGGAAAAAAAGAATTAGCTCCCACAACTAAAAACTAGCTCCGTATGAAATTTAATTACCAGACCTAGTTTTTTGTTATAGAAACCAATTCTTCTTTTCTGTGTACGACTATGGCCATAAAAATAAGCTGCCACAGCTAAAAACTAGATCTGGCGATTAAATTTCATTTACATTATATGGAGTTTTTAGCCGTGGGAGCTAATTCTTCTTTACTAAAACATCGTCGAGATGATCTCGGTCGTTTGTATACAATGTACTTTCTATATTCGCGATACGGTCGATTTTTTCGAAAACAATGCCACATATGAATCATTTTATCCTACACTTCCGATTTATTTCTTCAAACAGAAATCCCCTTCCCGGTTGTACCGCGGTTACTGGGCCACCCTGTATGTATACCCGTCGTGTACATTACAAATTCCCTATTCTCTGCTGAGATATAAATAATAAGTAAAAACAGTCGCTGAGAGAGAGGAAAGGGAGAGAGAGAGAGAGAGAGAGAGAAAGAGGGAGAGTCGCGGACACGCGACAGGCGATTTTCAATCCGGCGCGAATCCGCGCGCATGAAATACGGCGAGAAGCTGTTATTGTTGTACGACCGTTGCAAAATGTTTGTCGCGGCTGGCGTAATTCTCGGAGAATAATTAGCGGTCGAAGACACAGGCGCGCCGGAGGCGGGGAGGGGTGCGGCGGGAGATTTTATCGTCTTCGAATTGCATATCTGCGTTTTACTGTAATTAATATAGATTATTAATCGTTGCGCGATCTGTTACGGGAAAGTTTCCGCGCAGCTGCGGTTCGAATAATTGCCACAGTTTGCATTCGCACGATGGTCGATTCGTTCCACCGTGTATTGTGCGTTCTGCGTACACACACACACACACACACATACACGCGCGCGCAAACATAATATATTTGTCACGAACAGCGAATTGCGGTTATCTTCCGGTAACGTGCCACGACGTTAATTCTCCAAGTGTTTTCCCGGCTGCTCCTCCATTTTATTTTTCGTCAGCTGTCCGACACGGCGATAAAGTATCGTTTTCCCCGCTCCCCTACGTAAAGTATCCTTCGAATTCTGCGAAAATAACATACACCGCACTCGATGGCGGAGAACGGCTTCCTTTAGTCGACACAGGGAGACCTACATTTCGTCGCAATATCTCATTGCGATTCAGCGACGTTTTCGACATAGTCCTTCCTTGATCGGTTTGTCAATTTGTCACGGCTCTGCTCGCCGACCGTCACGGACGACAGAACTCGATATTTATGATAAAAATCGGATCAATTTTGCGTTTAATGCGCGACATGAATGCATACACACACACACACACGTACACGGTGGCGTGATCCAGTGCCGCGAATGATTACGATGGAGGTAAAAAAAATAGAAAATAAAAAATAAAAGTTGGAGAGAGCGAAAATAAAGAACAACGTTATACACGTCGTATTCTCTCTCTCTCTCTCTCTCTCTTTCGGCGTATCGGTGGGTGTACACGCTCGCCCGCCTCCTGCTGGCGCTATGTTCAACATCCTCTATTGGACGCAGCCAATTTACCGCCGACAAACCCCTATCGCCAATTTGCCACTGTGAGATAAGGGAATGATCCAGCAATTAAATACAAAAATGACCTGTCGCTCGCTTTTTATTTGCGCTCGAAAGCTCGACGCGGAAAAAAAGCAATCGACGACTTGTATCCAATTAACGTATTCGTGTCATTGCATTTCGCGGTAAATTCGTTCGATTTTTCGATGCGTTTCATCGGAAAATGCATCCCTCACCTCCCCCTTCGGCCGCTCGGTCCCGCTACTTGCGGCGACGCGTCGCGCGAAATCGCGGATATCGATCGGCGCGATGGAAACGACTTCGATTTTTCCCTTCATGCGCTCCTCCGAGCAATTCGATTAAACTCCTCGGCGGGAGAGAAAGAAAGAGGAACGCTCTTCCTTTCTCTCTCTCTCTCTCTCTCTCCTCTCGGAAAGAAGCGGCGCGCGCGCACGCTTAAAGCAAACAACGTGGAGACTTAATTTGGCCGGACAGTTGAGTGCGCGCGGCATATTAAATTTCTATCATGAAGAGAAACAACTTTCTCATTAGGATTCGTCGAGTAATTGATTGTTTCAGTTCTTCCGCCATGATTTCCCTATCGCAGCGAAAAGGTAGAAGCGCGAACCGCTTCTTTCGCAAAAGCGGAAGCGCGCTTCCGAGAAACTCGAGGCAATTAATTATTCGCTCGTCCGTGAATGAAAAACAATTCTGCGACGCCGATTTCTTTTGACTCTCACGAGCGTATACTTCTGATACGCGAAACTGCAACTGCGCAACCTTTCCCGTTGCCGTCGTCGATTAAGGCAGTCGGTCCGTGAATTTATTTGCTTAGAAATCCTTTCGGATTTTTTAACAGCGTAATTGAATCTACACAGATGAAAAGTTAAAGAAAGATTGACCATATCGAAGCAAAAATAATTAAAGTGAAAGTTAGCACTTACATTTACAGTCTGTCTAATAAGAAAGTGACCGGACAAGCTTCTGTTTGAAAACCGTTACATCGACAATTTTTTAATGAGGTAAAAGGATTCTTCCTCTAAGACGTATTATACAGAAAATCCTAGTCATTGCCTAACTCTCGCTAAAGAACGACGTATTTAATGAATCCTGGAGTGTAAGACCGAGGCGAGTCGGATCAATATAAGCTTTGAGACATTTATCGTTAATTTTTTGTTTTAAGTGAGTGCGGAGGGAGTACACGGAAGTAACTGGCACGATAAAACAGCTCGTTTGAAACAAAAAACTAACGACAACTGTCTGAAAGTTTATATTGATCCTCTCTGTAATCCAATTCGCCTCAGTCTACTATACGGAGAAATTTTAATGCCAAGATGGCCGAAATTTATCAGAAAGCACTAATACCATCTGCCAAAAAATGCCCAACTTTTGAATTTTTCCGAAAATTTCTCTTGAATTTTCTAACTATATTATTGACTTTATGCACGGGAAAAATAATTCCGTTAATGTAACTGAATTTTCATTGTCTGAGGACCAGACGAAAATCCGGTTGTAGAAACAGACAGATTCCTGTAGGAGATTTCTACTCAGTCAATTGTTTTCAGATGTCTCAACAGAGTTTTAATGCAGCTGAATGTTCACACGAATATTCTCAATCGCGATAGCAGAGATATCACTTCTTGTCGTCGAGTTTTCATTTCTTGTCATCGAGTTTTCATCTGATCTCTATTCCGTTGCAGGAAATGAGTTTGTTTTCTCTGTGTGAAGATGTTCCTTTGAGGGATGATTCTTCATGCTTTGATTCACATATTATATAAAGCCCATTATAAAAAGTTGACATGTAACGCTGTTAATACTGCTTTTATGAAGCTTGTCGCTAATCGGTATATAATCACAATATTTTAGGATTATTTTGAACTGATTTAGCGATAATTTTGCATAGATTTTCTTAGTAAGATTATCTAGTCTTTGTCGTAGGATTTTTTTACTTCTATTACAGTTTTTTTGTCAACGAAAAAAGGAGAAATGTTTGGTGAAAAAACGAACTTTTGACTTCGAATGTTAATAATTTTGTCAAAAAATAATATTTTAAAAATCGGCTACGATGAAAACTAGATAATTTTATTAAGAATATCTATGCAAAACTATACGGCTAAATCGGAGTCCAATATAATATGTAAATGAAAGTATAAAGAATCGTCTCTCAAAAGAACATCTTCATAAAGTCAATAACGTGGTCAACAGAAAAATTCAAACATTTAGCGTTTTCTTTCAAGCCGTTCAAGTATGTGTAGCCTTTTCTCTGTCAAATGTTCTCTGTTGCACTTCTCTATTTATATTTAAGATTAATTAAACAGAACATTATAGACTGACTACATAAAAAATACATTTGGAATATTTGAGCAGTACTAGTTGCAAATTGTAAAATATCGTTGAAACTGATATCGATGTAACAATTTATTGGAGAAAAAATTATTATTGATAAACTTTTAATATCATCCCACGATATATCGACATTTCAATATTATCCGTTTATCGTTGCATTCCTACTCTCGATATCACATTTTTAATTTCAGTAACTAAATTACTTTTACGGTTTTAATGAAAAGCGAGAAGAGGCTCGAAATATTATAAATTGGAAATATAAAAAAAAATTACGAGATCGTTGAGCATCTAGTTTTCCAGAAATTGATATGTAAAATACACAATTTCTGATAACGGTGAAGTATATGATAGGTAATCAGTAAAGATTTGGCAATATTGTACGCGCTATATTTCTCTTTGTGCCTGTTGATTATGCATTTTTTTAAAGATAGAATGGTTAAGTAATTTTAAAAATCTGGTTGATGCACAAAAACGCAAAAAGTGCAAAAAAATATGGAAAAATCCGTCGTTGCGATCATTTCTCTAAACATGCATTTTTTTATTCTCTTATTACAGCATCGAAGCTGCTTATCATAAATCATACTTATAGACATTTAGCACAAACTTGTCGAGTTTCTTCGTATTGTATCAACTATTGCCTTTCAAACGGTATCGTCAGAGACCAACTACCTTAAATTTCGAGAGACTCAGTGTAACTCGTGCTCGATATTTTTCCGGAACTTTTTCGGAACTTTTCGAGACGCGATGCGTAAATTATCGTGCGTGTGAATACTATACGGTTCTATTAATGCAAAATTCGCGAGTAATTCTGAAAATGTCCCTGTACAGAGTACGCTCCAGTTCGTCACGTCACTTTTTAACGACGGATTCTTCGATCGTTTTGAAGTCGATTTTCGACATCGACGGTGGCGTCATGTACTCGCGCTAATTCGTCGCGAAATAATTATTTATCCGCGAACCACGCGAGACACGGGGTATTCTTCTCGTGGAAAAAATCACTCCTAAATTAGCTTCGAAAAATCGAACGTTCGAACAGTGCAGCGGGAATACTGAGGCCGTATGTGCATAGGACGAGCGTAGATACTTTCAGAAGTGGGACGAGCTGTATGGATATTTTTCCAATTGTTATTTCGATGCGTGAGCCGTATATATTCCGGGGCCGGCATATTAATTCGAGAAAGATGCATACAATAACATTGGCCTGGATGGGAGCCCCATTGTCGGAGCGGATATAAAAGGTCGGCCTCTCTCGCGAGAGGATTGGGACATGGAACAATGGAAAAACTTTAGTTTTGCGAAACCTAAATCCATCTCCGACGGGAAAGAAAGAGCCTATCAAAACTTTCGGCCCGGTCTTTCATAATTCCGGGCCATTGTGTGCGTAGGCCGGTCTACAATCCCGATAAGTCCTCAACACTCGCCGAAACCTGTCCGGACGGTCGCATGCTTTTCGGTCGGACGCGTTGATATGCGTTTCCCGCATAATACCGAACTGTCGAATGAACGAACGGACGGACGAACGAACGAACCGGCGAACGAGCGAACGAATCCGGTCGCGACGGCCGGGGCGAATATCAAATTTTTGGCAATCTTTCGTACGGCTTATCCGACTCGGAATTCCGCTCACGCTCCGCAAATATTTAAGTTTCCGAGAAAAAAATACGAAGAAGCGTGGGAGGGAGGAAAAAAAGAAAACACGCACACGGAGGAGATTCCTCGAGCGACGATTCCCAGAGACAAAAGGCGCGCGTCTCGTTTTCGAGAAATTACTGTTTATTATCTTTTTAAGATTTATCGCATCGCCGGTCGCGCGAGATGAGTTGAGAACTTTGATAACAAAAGTTGATAATAAAGTTTTGAGAGTTCGGTGTATAAAAAAAGAGCGGGGCGGGGAGAGGAGAAGAAAAAAGGGACGAGGGGGAGAGGAGAAGGGAGATGTGGAAAAAGGAGAACGGAACTTCGTGAAAGCAACGCCGGGAAGATGGAAGCGTCTTACGGAGAGCCCGAGGGCCGACCGACCGACCGACCGACCGACCGACTCCATAATAATTGATTTCTCGCTCTCGAATACCTGAAGACTCGGCCCGGCCGTAATACGCTAAAAGAATTGATACCTCGATAAATCACAATTCCTAACCATTCCCGTTCCGCCTGTCCAGATTGTCGGAGATGTTCCTTCGTGATCCACCTGTCGCCGGAGAATATAGGAAACGGTTGCACCGGAGAATACCGCTTCCAGCCGGCATTGTGTCGTGTGTCACGTACTTTATAGGTCCGATTGCGATCGGTCGCATGACGCGTCTCTCCCTCCCTCCCTCCCTCTCTCTCTCTCTCTCTCTCTCTTTCCATCCTTAGATCTCCATCCCTCNATCCTTCGATCTCCATCCCTCTTCATATCTCTTTCTCTCTCTCTCTCTCTCTCTCTCTCACGAGCTGGCGCTCGAGCGCCCGTAATAAAGTATATTTCGTCGATCGACAAATGTAAGATGAATAATGCGCCTCAATTACAACGATCTGGCCGATTGCGTTACGGTAAATCTGCCGCAGCGCACGCCGCTTGTCATCGCTCGCGAGCATCAATTTTCTTGCTGTACCGGGAATAACCGAATCGAAAGTCGTATATGTGCGATCGATCGCGGGGTGAGGAGGCGGGAATATATAATCTCCCCCCGTTGCACAAAGCGCGTTATACGTGTGTGCATACACAGACCGGCGGTTCTGCTAGATTTGACAATCGAATTACGTTACACGCCACGTCGCGTACGGAATACCGCATCTCTCTCCGATATGTTACCAATTAACTATATTAGCGTGTCATCCCGTCGACGCAGAGCCGCCTTATATACCGTGTGGATATTGGTAATCAAGCGACCCTTATCTCGTGCAATAACAAACAGATCGCGCAAATCGTGCTTCTAAATCGAAATTCAGCGCTTGGAACAGAGAGAGAGAGAGAGAGAGGGAAAGTTGCGCAAAAAAGCCGTGTACAGTAATAGAAAATTATAGTTACTTTTGGAGACGACAATATCCCTTTTTCATTTTCAATCACAAAAATAAAAAAGAGAACTGTTTTCTCGTAAATCTTACTATAGTATCAATGATAACCTTACGTGCATGTTGAATATTACTATTTTGACGGTTAAAATAAAGAAAGGATATTGTTGTTCCCGAAAATAACTATATTTTTCTCTCAGTGTGATGTTCCGAAATAGACTTGGCTACCACCAGTAAAAGTGACGAAGTTGGAAATAGTAACTATTACTGGTGCCGTGTTTTATATTTTTCCATCCGGCGAATCAGTTGTCGACATGCAGTTGCTGGAGATGATTGTTGTATTCAATGTGATCGTATCGAGCGAATAAAGGAGAGACGGTTGGAACTGGCTGGGCGGTTGAGGCTTAAATTGATCGAGACAACACGTATGAAACGAGAATGATAGACGTGATTTTGAGTAGAGTAAAATCGAATTGTACTAATTTCCTGGTATAAAATAAGCGAATTAAGTCAGTGTAATTTCAAGTTTAAGATATCGTTTGAGCTATTTACTTACATGCTTGAATATAAAAAAGAAACAGTGTATAATTTATGCGCTCGTATTAAGAAAAATCTGTTTCACTTTATTTGCTCATAGCATTATAAGGATTATTGATTTCTCTAGAAATCTCGAGACATCCATTTATATGTCATTCTTTTGAATTCCTTATTGTCCAAGGCAATGCATAAATGTCCAGTCCCTGGCATCATCGGCTGATTTACTGGGTGGGAGTTATGAAACGCAGCAGTAATTTTACACGCTGCCAACTTCACTTCTTTTATTGGCGTTAGCTGAACCTATTTACAAATACACCTGTGGTAGTAGCAACATACATAAGATGAATGTCCCAAATAGTGACAGTATTCCAATTTGTGATAGTCGCATCCATTTTCCTTAATAATACACCTCCATATTCATTTTAAAAAATATATTTTTATCTTAAATTTTATATATTATTCGTTATAACAAGTGTTGAATAAAATTAAAAACTATAAATACAAAAATATTGTAAGTATAGAGTAACTCCGATATATACGTTGCATCTAATGAAAAATTAATTCATCAAATATTATTTATTATATTTCAGGCAAATGAACTATACAAATAAGATTGTTTGTCACTAATAGAGACATTCACTTTATAAGGTTATTATTATCACCGACATCACAGTAATATATATTAGAAAAATGCTTCAGACTATTTTTGTGATTAAAATCAGAAAAGGGAATGTTTGGCGTCGAAAGTAACTATAATTTTTTACAAATGTAGTTTCGCCGACTCGTTCATCGACGATGAATCTTTCCCCGCAGAAGAATGAAGGAGAAAAATAGCGGAGAGTTAGAGGATATAATTACGCGGTTAATCCACGACAAATATTCCCGTCGATTGCATTTCAATGTTACATTCAGGGCGGAAAAACGAAGCGAAGGGAAGCCACGTGCGGCTTGACAGCTAAACGGAAGAATCCGGCAGCGAGTAGCGAATCACTAATGACGTATTATCCGCGCGGATTATGCGGTCTTCTCTCGCAGTCAGACTTACATCACGAGTTCGGCTGGAAAAACGCGGCGAAATGGTTTCGAAGAGCGCTCGGCGCTCACGCAGGACGATGAAAATAAAATGGTAACGTAGATCGGGTTTTGGTTTTTTTGCGAATTCTCGCGATTTTCGATTTTTAACGGACTCCATTCATCGCACTCCGCTTGAGCGACGTGTAATTTATCGCTGTGCGCGGGCTCACTCGCGCCTCCCCCTTCCCTTCACCCCGACGAAATGCGATCGGTCGGCCTAGTTTTCTTCGACGACGTATGCAGCTATTTTTCGCGTATCGCGGCTGATACACACTTTTGCCATCGCGAGCGCGCACGAATGCGCATCGCTCTCTGAGGGTACACAGAGAGAAATATTACTTGTTTTACGAATAAAAGCAATTACTCAGTTTATTTATCTTCCTTTAAGTAATAGTTATTTTGAACAGAATATATATTTTCTTGATATGGTATTAAAGTACACTGTAAAAATACTAGGCAGGATCATCGAAAAGTGAATACTTTGCGAGATATTTTATGTCCTATTCTGTTAAAATTTTCAGTGCATGTGATATAAAATATCTCATAAAATATTCGCTTTTCGATAATATTACTTTCGCATTTTTCTACAGAATGACAGGTGGAATACATAAAAAATCTATTGCATTTTGCAAATGCATTGATATACTAATGTGCAATATCAGTAATCGATTTTTCTCATAATATTATGTACAAAAGTGTTAAGGTGATGTTATTTGTTGTTAAAAAGTGAATACTTTATGAAATATTTCATATCTTGATGAGATATTTCATACCTTGTAAGATATCAGAAGAAAAACAAAATATCTCAAAAAGTATTCATCCGAAAAGTTCTCGATTATCTTATTCTAATATTTTCATATGCAGAATGAACAGAGGAATCGATTTGTATTAAGAAAAACTACATAATTTCACTAAAAAATGGATGTTGAAACGATTTAGAATTATTATTCTATATAAAGAAGTTAAAGTCACCAAAATATTTTCCCCCGTATGTCTTACATTTTTTTTACAGGTAACTTCTTCCATCGCTAATCGTTTTAGAGATAAACGTAGTGCATTTTTATCAGAACCACTCAGTATAGCCGCAAGCATATCACAAATTCATGCGCATCAAATTTATTCCAAATATATCCTCAATTCTTAGTAAGTTTAGTACTTCGATCGAGAATATATATTAAATTGAAACACTGAAACTGAAAAAGCGGGTTACTTATTAAAACTAAAAATTCGGTCTTCCAATTAGCCGAACTTTACTTCGTTAAAGTTGAAAATATTTCTGAAGAGAGAGTAAATCCTTCTGAATAAATGATAACGATCTTTTCCAATATTTGTGACGAATATATCCAAGCACTATTGTCAAAAAAATATCCTTCGTTCCAGATAACCATTACTTAAAAGAAGAAAATAAATTGAGCGACTAAGAATATGAAATCAGGTGAGTAATTGTCTTTCTTCGTGGCACAAGTACAGTATATTTTCCCGTGCGTAGGCGGCAGCACGCGGGATAAATTGCGTAAAATGGCGTAGAGTGAAACTTCGTGTCCTCCCGATGAATAATTTCAGAATAATTCACACACACACACACACACACACACACACACATGCCTCGTCAACGCAAACGTACGAAACAAACTGCCGCTGATCGCGATTAAACGCTACTTTTACACGGGGAGGGAGGGGGGATGGGAGATATTACGGAAAGGCCGAAATTACGTAATTATTTAACACCGAACGACGCGAGAAGGGCGAAGGGCGGGGCTCGCGCGATATTACGTGTTCGCGATCATTCGGACTTGTTGCGCGCGTAAAAAAGTTGATAGAGCAGGCCCGCGTGCCATTTGCGCCGAGAGCTGTCCGCGACTTTTTTCGCGCGCGAGCGCGCTGTTAAATATTCGACACGGGCGTGAGTAATGTAGTTTCCGAACGGGTAACAATGGTTTCGCGCGATACGAGCGAATAGTGCAAAATTCGCAGAACTCGGGCCGTCACCCTGATCGCGATAATCGCAGACCGTTCGCAGGGATTTGTGGACCCCGCCGTGGTCCGCACACCGGGGGAAATGTACAGAGATAGGCCATGATTTTGCTTTCTCTCTCTCTCTCTCTCTCGTGGTGGAACGCCGCGATTGTTTATGCTCACACGGAATAGTAAATTTGCACGAATTATCGGTGCGCGCGCTCCGCGGTATCACCGGTGGTGTTACACCCCGCGGGGACGCGCGACACGCACCAATCGCCAAATCGCCAATGATGATCCCGGATGACGCGTTTCGCAAGTTCAATTAGGAGGAGCGCTACTTCTCGCGCGGACTTGGCGAGGATTCCCGTCTTCGTAATTTTCGTTCTACGTTGAGCCTATTTGGTTTTTACATCACGTTGCCGTCAAAGGTCCCCCATTGTCCTCTTTCGATGCCGCATGGGTGGTTACTTCCGTTTCCGCCACTTGAGGACTTAATGCAGGACCCAAATTTCGAGACCCAGGAGAGGAAGCGCGGGTAATACGGAGTACCGCCGGTTTCCATTCCGTTAAATGTACTAACTTGGCGGGCAGTACGCCGGAATTATTAGCTGCCGGATACCCTAATCTAGCCTGCAAAGCGGCAGCCTAATAAAACGAGATCGTTTGTACTGAGAGAAAAAGTACAGTTACTTTGGGGGACAACAATATCCTTCCTTCATTTTAACCACAAAAACAGTCGGGAGGACTGTTTTTCTGGTGAGTGTTAGTTACTACGGTGTTAGTGGCATAACCTTACGCGCATGTTGCTGTTACTATTTTTTGCGGTTAAAATAAAACAAAAGAAGGATACTGTTGTCCCCGAAAATTTCTAGATTTTTCTCTCAGTGTGAATTTTACGTTTCCCGTGTCTCGTCACTTTCATCGGGTACGTTTTTCAATTTTTATTCAACACCCGATCTATTTCACCAGATTCTCAGTTGCCCTCCCTTACATGTAAAACTGAACTACAGCTTTGATGTACACAGAAAAAAAAACAATCTGACTGGCCGGCACAGAAATCGGACGGTGCCAGCCAGATTTCATAGCAAAATATAGAACAACTAATTATGCTCACTTTCTTGATACTTCAACTGCGAAATGTTTTAATGACAAGTGCACCGTTTATAACCAGAAATTCCATTTCTTTCGGCCAAAATGCGTTTGGTCCGTTCACCTGGTAAATTCAACCAGACATTTTTCCCGTGTAACTTCAGTTATTCCCAATAGTTCGCGATTTATCTTAAGAGAAACCTTAAAGGGTTATACATCACACAATACTCCGGCATTTCCTCTGCGCGCGCGAGTCCTTCGGGCCCGATCGAGAGTCGTGTCATGCGCGTGACTCGCGAATACGATTTTACAATATATATATATATACGGCAAGTGCATTTCAGAAGCGGAAGTGCCGGCGGGGCGAGGAGGAGAGGCCGGGAGGATGCGTCGCGAATCGAAAGAGACTTATTTTACGCGCGTTTATCACTCCATCCGTGCGAGCAACATTTATTTATTTAAGCCATTCAGCCGTATGGAGGCTTGCCGAGGTAGGGGGGAGGGGAGGGAGGACGCAAATATGGATTTATATTCTACGGCGTCGCGCGCGTTTGTAACGTCACGGCGGGAGCGGCGGTGCGCGTTCGCCCGGTGAGCGCGCGAGCTTCCTGTGTTCCGGCTTCGGAACGTCAGCGAGTCCGGGAGTATCGAGAGAATGACAGCGGCGCGATCAGCCCCAGATTAAAAATAATGTAGGCGATCGGCGGCGTCCGCGCGAGCGCATGATGCGTCGCATAAATCAACAACGGTCAGATATATGTGCATGTATATATGTACGTATGTATATGCATGTACGTATGTATATGTATGTTTCGAGTTTACCTTCGATGCACTTATCGATCCCCCGTGCCGGTCGGTGACGAGATTATTGGGCGCGCGTGGGAGAACGTCGCGGTCGACGAGCGCGGATAAAATCGCGCCGACGTGATTGACGTATTTTATGGATAATAAATTTCACTATTTGCGACGTATTAACTAGACGCCGGGACTCTTGTAAGCCGGCTGGAATTTATTTGTCGCGATCAATCACCCGGCCCGCCCCGTAGATCCGTGAGTATCGCTCGCTCGCTCGCGTACTTCCGAAGCGAGTGCTCGCGAGACTAGAAGGAGACCGCGCGCGGTAAAATATTTCAGCGGCGGTCCGCTTCCGTTTGAAACATGACGAATCAAGCGTCGCGGCGATGAAACACCGCCGAGAACTTTACACACGCGCGACAGCGAAAACGAAAAGCATGAAAGAGTAACATGAAAGCCCCCCCCCCCCAAAAAAAAAGAAGGACGACGAATTTACGAATCCGAGAATTCCTTGCGTGACAAACGTGACGGACGGCGGAAAATAAAAATATAAAAGCCCGCGAGAAACCGTGTTTCTAGGACAAAATTGGTCGCGCCTCGGCGGACGCCGGAGAGAGAAAGAGAGAGAGAGAGAGAGAGAGAGCGACTTTGCGGCGAATTCTCGGCGCGCCGGCGTCATTTCACGGTGATTCAAAGTTTTATCATAAATAAAGAAGAGGCCGTCTTTGTCGCGCGTACTGCGCGTTTATGCCACGTGCGTTTACAAGCGAAAGTGCCACGCGCAATATAGGCGTACTAATGACGACGGCGACGACGAGCACACGGCGAATAGAGTGTTACAGATGTGAAATAGAAGAGTGCGACTGAATTTGATATGTCGAAAGTCAGTCATTTTCTTTGCATGGCGACACTTGGAGCGAGTAAAAGTGGGAGAAGGAAGATGAGTAAGGGAAAAACGTTACGTTGCGAGAGAACCTCAATAATTTACCGAAGAGTGCTCTCTCTATAATTCATTGTAACCCGGCACATCAAGAAAGGATATTTTTGAGCCATGGTATATTATTAACCGTCGCCTAACAAGGTTGGGTCGGATCCGACGAGACCATTTGAGATCGGGACGGATTAGTACGAAAATGATTCCGATTGGTTCCCCACTCCCCTCGCTGTATCTATTCCGTCCCGTTTTACCGCTCAATTTTTTCGTCGTCCATGCGACGACACTCTAAAAGTACAAACAAATCAGAGTTGAAAAAAATAAAATAAACGACGAGCGCCAACAAACATTCGTCTCCGATTCACTCTCATTCACCGTTCATTCGCTCGTTGTGCGTTCATTAGGTGCGTACACGCATCTTTTGAGGAGGAGGCGCTCGGAAAATCTCGAATTTCCCAGCGGCACTCCATTGATCTCACGTCTCCGTTACATAGAGCCGTTACATAGGCTAGCTAACACGCTTACGTGCACGCTTGTTGCTCTCGATACCCTTCATCTCCCTCTCACTCTCGTAATATATTATTTTCACTCTCGCGAGCGTTTGCTTTCCAACCGCGCGTAAACAAACATTTTCCTTCGCGCGCGCGGGTAGAATGAACGCGAAGCGCTCGCGCTTTCGATCGGCACGGAATTTTTCTGGAATGGCGCGAGCGGGCCGGGCGAGCGAGCGTGCGAGCGGGCGTGCCAACAGGTACGCGATAGCATGATTGAAACCGACGTTGATATTGCGTTTGTTTTTCGGCGGTGGCTTTTGTTTCACAGCGGCTTGTCCGCGCCGTGATCGACGACGGCGAGAGAGAGCGATATCCGCGGCGCTGCGCGACGCGACGAGCGCGCTTCGCGTTCCACAAGAAGCCCTGTCGTTCCCCGCGATATTGTCGGCCGCCCGCGCGTTTGAATAGTTTTACGCTTTCACCACTTACTGCTGGTGATCCCCCCCCCCCCCCCNCCTGGAATCGGACGTTGCGGATTCGCGAATTTCGAGTGCACTATTTTTCAAATGGCTGCTTGTAATAGCTGCGGCCTTAATTCTTTCACTATTTTTTTGACGCGCGCGCCCACACACAGACACGTATTGACGGAAGTGTTTATAAAATTCCGGACGACTGCGCCTTCCAACAATTGCGATCGCACATTGCCCGAATTGCTCCTTTAGTTACTGTTGTTTCTATTATATTACAAAATTGTTGCCATTATTGGGGCTGTTCAACAATTACGTCACATTGTGAGGGGGGAGGGTGGGGGAGTTATTAGCTTGCGTGACGGTCTGGGATGACAGAGAGGAGTAAAGATCGTGGAATGTCACGTTAAACAGCATAACTTGTAAATACGGGGCGCGTGTGGTTACCCACATTGTTTGCACTCGTGACGCATTTCGTTACATTTGTTGAAAATTTTGACGTTTTGACACGGTGTTGTGTTAATAATCGAAACGTTTTAACTATTTATTGCTTTAAAAACACAACTTTTGCTGATAAAAATTATAAAACAAAGTAATTAATTTGATATATGCCTGAAAATTATTTGTATTTTAGGAAAGATAGTAGCGTGCAGTATAATCATTATTACAACAATATGGTTATGAATTATTTTTTATTCTGTGTCAGTGGAAGAGAGATAATTCCACATGTCACGTAATATTGGAGGAGGCGAAATAAAGTAAGGGTCCTTTTTATGGGTCGAATTCTAGTTTCGGGTTAAACTTAGTTCATTAAAAGAAATGCACATTATAATGGAAACAGGGAAAAATATTTTTTATATTCTTTAGTTCGCTTACAATTATTGTATTTTAAGGTGGCATTTAGAAACATTGTAAATATTAAAAAAATATGTCGAATATCATCTATACCTATTTACCGCATATTGTACTTAATAAAATTATATATAGAAAATCTGTATTTTTTGAAAAATCTAATGTATATTTAATACGTATTGTTTTCTCTTGAGAAATGGATATAACCCATATGACGCGTTATAGGGACGCGACATAATTTATTGACCCATAGTTAAGGCTTACACATTAACATTCTTAATTATTATTTTTTACTTAGAATCAATTAACTTGAAATCACATAATTCCGCTTGAAAACCATGATATTTATTGTTAACATTGGTATTCCTAGTTCCTTCCGATATTCGGCCACTGAATTTTTGTGAATGAATGAAAGTCACTCCAACCGTAAACGACCCATAATTAGGTCAGTTACCTTACTTTGCGACAAAACTGTGACGAAGGCGGAATGAAGGGGGAGAGGGGGGAAGTAAAAAATAACCAAATTATCGTGATGTAATTGTCGAGCGGCCACGACATTACAAAATCATCATTATCACCGGTAATTATTACATCATTCCTTCGCGAGTCCGGGAGTCCCGCAATTTCAGATTTCCATAACAGTTTTCCGGCTTCCATTAGCGTTAAGCAGCCACTTAATTCACGCTCCTTAATTAAGAAGAAAGAAATCCGAACGCGACGGAAAAACGAGGGGAATGTACGGAGCGGGAAATAAAAAGCAACGGGTGTCTGAAAGAACCCGTGCTTCCTCCTCTCCACGGTCGCGCGGCGATTCGCGCGGTCCTCGTTCTTCATTGTCGGCGGCAAGCGCGCGGCCATCATTGCTGTCGATCTATCCGGTAAAATCTCACGGCGCTTTAGCGATAGCGATTACGCGCGGCTCATTACACCGCTCGTATGCACCATAACGCGTTATCCGCGCGCGCGCGTGCATCGTTCTTGCTCTCGGCTCGCGCACACAATGCCGTATCAAATCTGGTCTAGGCGGTCGGTACCGTTTCGTAACCGGTTCAAACACACACACACACACGCGCGCGCGCAAGCACACGGACGACTTCCGGGCGACGTGCGCCGCCACACGTGCGTTCGCGCGCTATCGGGACCTCCGTTTCGCAACTGCACCAATAACGTATGGCCAAGAGGGAGACCCGTCGTGCTGTCCGCATTGGTTCTCGTGTGCGAGAGATTGCCGCGTACTTGCGTGCGTATTAACGTGTCTACGGCGAGCGAGCGGCCGCGACCGCGTATTATGACATAATTTATACGCTGAGCGTAACGCGTTATCCTGGAGATTTGACGAACCGCCACACGCCGAACTTATCCGCGATAACGATGAGGAAAAAAAGCGGCGCGCGAGGGACGCGCGCGTTCCTCATCTTAACAATTTTGTATGCAGGATGACAAGTGGGATCGGTCGCTATAAGCGAACATGGGGAAACTGTAAAAAAAAGTCACCGCATTTTGCAAACGCGCCGAGCCGCACAGTGTGCGATGATTGATATCGGTGATCGATTGTTCGGATATTTTTATGTAGAAAAGTATTATTATGTGTGTTAAGAAGTAATTAACGAGGTTAACACGGTGGATTTGTGTTAATTTAACATTATATTCGCGTGCCTTTTAATATACTTCCCATGTTAAAGTAACAGAAAAATTTCAGTGGACCGTTCTTAACAGAAAGTTTTGCGCTATGTGGAGACGTGTGGTGATCAAAAGAGGGAAAACCCAAGGGCTTTTTAATGTGACATACATATGTTAAAATCGCAAAATATATAAAATAAAATATCGTATTTCGGTGGGGAGAGAAAGAGAGGAGAGAAGAGGGTTTGTAAAAATCATCCTCTTGTCTCGGAGACGCGGCTTAATATTCTAGAGTTAATAATAATTGGACGGTACAATGTGCCGTGTATTAGTGGAATCACATTCCCTAGGCATAGTGGTATCGGAAATTTCGAATTGGTCGCATCATTTCTGAATATTCGTGCATCATGCTGCTTTGGAGAATCCTTGCCGGCTCACACAGAGTAATCAGCAGTCCATGATGCACGAATATTCAGAGGTGAAACACCTAATTTGAAATTTCCGATATCACTATATCTAGGGAATGGGACTTCATTAATGCACCGTGCAATGAAGGCATTGTGCGGAATAGAGTAATGTAAAAAAAAAACAGTAAAACTGACATAGACATGTTTCTCGGTTGTAAAGTATCGAACTATGTCGGACGGAACAATCAACTTCGTGCTTAGAATTACTTGCACGTTTGAAGTGATTTTTAAGGGCTTACTTTCTTCCGCTCGACTCTCCCGGCGATATATGAAATTAAAGATAACACATAAAAGGATATATAATAAATGCACAAAACATAATTTCAGTGCTTTTATTCTTTTTTTTCGGGTATCGTGACTTTTATTATCATGGGCATGTCGGGTTTTGGGATCCACTTTTTAAAAGCGTCAATCGTCAAACATCTGAAAAAAACAATTATTTGCCAGGAAAGATGTGATAATTTTTACACCACATCACCATACGTTTTGGTAGAGAAGTGTCGTTGGTGTGCATCCGTGCACATACATTTTAATTTACCATCTACAGCACGGAGCATCAGAGCCTAAAAATAAAACGGTGTATCGGTTTGGTGTCTCTCTTCTATACTTGGAAAGTAGAACACGAACAAAGAGAAGGAATAAATTAAACGCCGCTTAAGTGGATTGTATCACTTGATGTCGGGGAATTGGAGACGCATTTGGAGCGCTTTCACGCCTGGATATTTCGGCGCGATTGCCCCGTAGTCCCGTGACGATCGCGCCCGTGACTTTTATACGGGAATTTGATTAGTTCTTCACTTAATCTCGCGGTTCGCGTCCCGGTATAAAGTGCCCGTCGCGCGGCATCGCCGGCTTTATATGTCCCCTTTCTTCTTGTCTGACTAACGCGGGCTTTCTCTCCTTCGCTTCTCGCCAGGAGTTTGCGCCCGCAAACGCATATTCTTTTTGCTTCACGCGCCATTCCACCGGGATGCGTCCGATTTGCTGCCGAACGAACGCTCCCGCTACCGTGTGCACCGTCGAAAGAATTCTCGAGGATATATTAAGAACTCCTCGATGCAGTTAGGCGCCGCTCCTTTCCCAAGGAAAGTGAAATGATCCGCGGCGCGGCCTCAAAGCCACCCCTGACGACGACGCCATGATACTCTATCTCTATTTCACTCCTGCGCCGAGACACCCGAGGAGGAAATTGCCTCGCGACCAACACACACAGGCTCGAGATCCCTCGAGCTCGTTCCGGTCGAATTTTCGATCGTCGCCGAAATAACGGCAGCTGACTTACGACGCGACTTATTACTCATCGAAACGACGAATCCGCGAACGAAGAACGGGTCCCGCGGGTGCTGGAATAGCGAACTCGCGAAATTAATTTTTGGCGGGGTCGAGTTTCAATCCCGAACTGCGAGACAAGAGTCCGACAGGCGGCGTTCCCCTTCCCCCCCCCCCCC
>NW_014559267.1:1036931-1089034 GCF_001313825.1 Dinoponera quadriceps
CTCTCTCTCTCGTGGCGCTTCGTTAAGCACCGGGGGGCAAATTTTCGAGAAACTGAACAATCCGTTACGTACCTCGGCCATTTGTCTTCCTCTACCATCCACGCGACTCGTTGACTCGACGACTCTCCGCGTCTAGTTATTATTCAAGTCTCGTGGTTTATTACGCGTGACACCGTAACGCTATACGTACGCGCTCCTTGCGGCCTCCCGGAATAAATTGAAATACGCCGGACGCGCGCGCGCGTAAAACTTGACTCGCGCGCGCAGGCAGGAGGAGAGGAGAATCTTGGTCGCGCGCCGGCTTTCATCCGCGTAAAAATAGAGAGAGGTGTCGCGAGATGAAAGTCGTCCGGCGTTAAAAGCAGAGACCGATTCTCAATTTCCAACGGCAGATGTGATATTGTAGTAAACGAGAGCTGGGATCGCAGAGAGATTCACCACAAAAGAGAGAGAGAGAGAGAGAGAGAAAGAGAGAAAGGAGGATTCTCTCCGCTGCGGCAGCGCCGACCAGTATTGAAGGTGGCGAAGAGGAGAGAAAGGAAAAGAGAGCGAAGCGTTGAATGAACGAAAGGAGAGAGAGAGAAAGAGAGAGTGAGAGAGCACCGAAGGGATGGACCGAGAGGGACCAAAGTGTCGACGGGGGTGCGGGGACGGATGGAAAACGAATAAAAGTTTTTCGATCCCGAAAACTTTTTATAGCTCCGCTTTTACTGTATTTTTTGTCGCGGCAGTAAACGAAGCTCGATTCTTAATAACGTTGGGATGTTCTATGATATTGTTATAGCGCCGAAAATATCGCGTCGAAAGGTTCGGACGGATGAAAAACTCACTCGATCGCGCGCGCGTGCGACGACTCCCCTTTTCGGCTGTTATTGCCCCCGCGCTATCGGATCGCACAATCGTAAATGCGCTAACACCCCGGCTCCCATTGTCGGCCCCGTTTTCATTGTTTTCCATTAAATTATAACTGCTGGATTATGCCGCTGCCTTGGCGTGCGCACGAATGGAAATTATATCTATGCTCGCGCAGGATGGAATAAATTAACTCTTATATGTGTATAAATAGCGCGATATGTACCGACCTCCTTCCCTTTCGAACGGCTTTCGCGCGACGTCGTGTCAAAGGCATATTGCCCATTAGCGCCGTATTCTCAGTAGCTCATCAAGAGGGCCGCTAAACTATAGCATCAGGCTGTAATTTTAATATTTATCAAGCAGAATCGCCGTTCCTATCGTTTATTTCACTAGCTAAATGATAAATGTTAATTCGAAACGAAATTAATTTGAAACGACAATGTCAAACTCTTTCTAATTGCACAAGCGATGCGTTAGATAGTATTTCAATGTATACGCAATGCATGTTTCTTATCGATTCTTATCAGATTCATTTCATCTTACAGCCTCCTTTAAAACGGAACTCTTGATTCAGACTCGGAATTACCGTCAAACTTTGAGCGTCACTTTTAAATACAATATAGATGAATTTGTAACTTTTTTCATTATTTGGATTTATAGGTAATATAAATCCTTAGGGAAAATTCTCGCGAAAAGACGATCGATCTCGAAACGAAGCATATACGTCCGCAATGCCGCACACCGGGAGGAACGATTATCGAGTTGTTGTCGACATTTCGATTGTTATTGTTGAGTTATTAACACACGCAGAGATTTGATGGCTTAAACTTCGGACGATGCAAATCTGTCGGGACAGTGTCCGCCGTGCTTTTTCGACACGCGAATGATTCCGTCGCCGACAAGTGGACACGTTTGCGCACGGCGGGACAACGCGCGGAAACAAACGCTCGCGCGATGCGCGTCACGTGCGCGCGTCATTTTGACACCTATCGGTCGAATGAAAATCATTATCGACGTTTATGGACGCGGCGCGGATGCAAATTTGGTTAACGAAAAGTAAACGTCACAGCTAACCACGCCACGCTCTGTTATTAAAGGTTTTTCCTGCGGCTGTCAAATATCGCGGTTTGCGCATCCGCGTGTTGTGTGTTGAAAATTTAGGGCGATATCAGATTTATCTCTTCAAGGCTGACACGGATTAAACGTATCCGGGCGAACGTTGTCGAGAGGGACGTATGTAAAAATTCTTTTCTGTAAATAACACCACGAAATAGGTCACAGAGAGAATGGATCGCGTTTAATATATATTATAAAGGAATGAGACTTTTTTTTTATCCGGATTATAAGCGAATTTCACGTGGAAATTCCGTAATATAACGCGCGCGCAGATATTCAATGTTTAATACAGAAAATAATGAAAAAACACATTTCGCGCATTAACATGTACGAGTCACGAAACTGTCGTCGCCATTTATTCGGTCTGTGTCCAATAAGTGAATTAAGAAGTTATATTTTGCAGAATATTACAGAGAATTGTCGGCTGATATTAAGTACAACGTGACGAAGTATCGATAATAGTCGACGTGGCGTTAACAGCAAACGACTTCTCCCCTGTCGCATATTGGAATTACGTTCGAGCTATTGGGCAGAAGATTTTATCGATGAATTAATGCACGAATTACCGTCGCAATTGCGACACGCGCTGGAAGAGCGTCGATCCTCGCGAAATTGGCTGGTATCGCGTCGGGTGAAACAACACAAAAAAGCGAGAGAGAGAGAGAGAGAGAGAGAGTGACGGGTGGGAGGGGGAGGGGGGGGGAGTAAAAAGAAAACAGAGAAAAAACGCAAGCACGCTCGGCACAGCCCCGTGAAATTATTCTACTACGGAGGAAAAACTCAATGCAATTACTATTTGATGATCCGCGGTCGGGGATGCGTAGTCGATTCGTTCCGAGTGGTATCGATACGAGGGAGCGTAAGAAAACGAGAGATATAGACGACAGACCACGGAATAATCGCAAAGCGCGTCGATTCTTTGCGTTGCTCGAGGTTATTATCAACGCGCGGAACGAGAACGGAAAAGCCGCTAACGAATGGAAGAGACGATGCCGTTAAGACGCAACTCTCGCATCGCTTGCGCGTATATGGAGGCAAGGAAGGTAAAGTAATGACCTTATAGTTTCATCGTCATTTTCTCCTCGCCGGTTTTTTCCTATTTCGCAGTAACGTAAAAATAACGATAAAATTTTTTCCTGAATAGCTAAAACCTTACCTATCACCTGCATAAACTGAAAAACTTATAAGTAAATTGAAATTCTGTTTTCAATTAAAATGTTTTAAGAACACGTCAGTTTCGTCATCTTACTCTTACGTGTGTGAGTAAAATGATGAAGCATAAGAATAAACTTTTTACGGGTGCAAAAAATAATTTTCATATATAAACTTCTTATATTTTATTGTTATTATAATGTCTGTACAAGACAGTAAAGTACGAATGAAATAAAATATTAATAAAAATATTATTTATAAACAAAAAAGGTGACTCGCAACGATGTAACTAAAAGAAAATAAAATATAGACAAGAACAAAAGTAAAAACAATTATTTATAATTATATAATTTTTTAAAATAAAATACACGAATGCGTCATTTTACCTCCACATTATGTCCACACATGATGTATCATCTTATCTCACGTGGTCACTATATTTATTTATCCAATTAAAAAAATACTGCAATATGGGAAACGAAAAAATACGTTCATCATATCATTGTTTTTGGATACACTACACGGGAAAAACAATCTATTGATATAACTGATTTTTCTGTTGCCTGGGAACCAGACGAAAATTCGGTTGTAGCAATAGAAAGATTCCTGTAGAAGGTTTTTAGTCAGTTAATTGTTCTCAGTTGTCTTAACCGAGTTTTAATGCAGCAAAATGTTCACACGAGTGCTTTCAGTCGCGGTAAAAGAGATATCACTTTGTGTTACTAAGTTTTCATGTAGTTCCTATTCTGATGCAAGGAATTGAGTTTTTTTTCTGTATATACAATAGTCTTATAGAGAAAGTGAGAATATTTAATGAATAATTCTTTATGAAGAAATACCACAAAGTTACCTGTAGATGTATCTAAAATACATTTCTTATTATATTATTATATTATTCATTGTCATTGACAGATTAAAATTGAACTACAACAAATTATTTATTATTACTAACCCTTACAGACCGAGAAATCATTATAGTGGCGTGGCAGCAATTTTGTGAAATATAACTACAATTTTTCTTATTATTATTACTATCGATTTTTTCCACTTTCACCATATACAAAAAAAATTTAGATTCCAATTTTTCTTATTATGTAATTACTGTCGTATCCCTCTCGCATTTGGAAATATTTTTATTTTGTTCTATGTAGTATTATACATTTTCCATGCGCTTATACTTTGTGTAATAAAATAAAACAATAAAAAAACAACAGGATTTTGTAATATGTAAAATGTAAAAAGTAAAAAAGTAAAAACTGAATAAACAAAAGTAAATATACAAATATATTTATTTTATACAAATATATGTACAAATAAAATATACATTGAAATTTACGCTGATATATGATATATTTATGCAAATAATAGACACATGTTTTATATTTTGACTTTTTTCTTATCATCACATATAAAGTACGATGCGATTTCACAGCGAGCCAATATACATGTACACGAGCATTCTATTTCACTGTCAGATACATTGCATATTTTTGCATAATATTTTATCAGAAATAAATAAATTTGTGTTTTTTCATTATACTTCATACAAAAAAAAAAGTGTCTGTATGATTAAATAAGGAGAAAGATCAATTTGAAAAAATCCGTACGAGCCGGGAAGCTATAGTGGCGCGGCAGAGATGTCATATTTCTCACTAATCTATTCCTCGATATATATGAAAACATTTTATTTTAAAAACCACAAAAGTCACCCAAAATACCGCTCGATCTATAAGGATTGAAAGCCTAATGATTATCGACTCGTTTGTTACTAAAAGCTTAGAAAAACGATCAAATCATCTTACCCTTCGTCATCACTCACCTCCTTCGCCCTTCTGCGCATACATATCGTCGTCGTCCCTTCCGTCCCGAGATTTCAATTCGCGAGAATTAAATCCGCCTCAGCCAGACTTATATAACCCGGTATCAATTCATCCCCCCCCCCGCCCCTCTGAAAATTGGAAGATTCATGCGCCCACCGTGTCGTGATTCCGTTCCATGAACGATTCAGCGGCCGATTCCTCCTCCTCCTCCTCTCACCACCGTACGCGCACGCAGCGCGACCGACCGAAGACTATTTCGATGCATTTCCACGTCCGGTGCATCGATGGTGGTCCATAAGTCACCGCGGAACTAAATCGCGCCGGATGTCATCATTTATGTAAATAGGTTAGCCACGGGTTGTTAGATCCATAATACTCTTCGAGTGAAATCTCCATATGAATATTGCACGTTAATGCGCACTATACCGGCGGCCGTTCATATGTTAATATCTTTACCGCGAGTAGGCACGGAACAGGTGGCGGCGCGATGTGCAAATTAACGTCGGAAGGCAAAAATCCTCTATTTACGCCGCGACCGCCATATCGCGCCCGGCAACGCTGCTCGCGCTGATATTTCCGCGTTCGGCCAGGACCCGGTCCGTAATTAGCATTTGCCCTCGCGCCGCAGAGGTTGAAGAGGGACGTTAACGCACTTTGGCGTCCCTCTGACGCCCGCCGGAATTGATTTATGATAATGCGCAGCTCGTGGCTGCTCGCGCGGCCCAGCAAGAAGCATCGCCGATCCGCAACCCCCGATAAGAGTCCGCTCGAGTCGTCGCTTCTGCTATTTTACGATAATCGCTATTCTGCGTTCTTGCGTCGGAGGAACCCCTCCCTTCTCGTCTTCCTCCCTTTTTCTTCCTCCCCTCCCTCGTGGCTGCGTTTGTCGCCGGCGTCGCGAATTAACCTCGCTCGTCGACGACGACGACGGGTGATACACATTCGACGATAATGGTTTTTCATTCGACTCGAGCTCATTTGCGAGAAAAAGAGAGAGAAAGAGGGGGGAGGGAGAGAGCGGGAAATTTTACAATTACACTCTGCGCGCTATCTTTCATGCACATCTACGCCTGCAAATCCGGGTATCGGCGAAAACTTTGCTATCGATTTCGCCCCGGAGGGCCGGAGAAAGGCGGCAAGTTAAAATCAATCGCATTGCCGTACGAATATGGAATAAACCAATTAAATTTGCCTTCATAGGGGAAACGTATCAGAAAGTAAATTACACCCGGGAAGCATTAATGTACTTCGTAATTCAGTCCGTGCAGCGAGTCGTTAATTAATCACAACTTCGGCGTAATCCATAATATTCTCATTATTCTAGGTACGAGCGGAATTTCAGGAGTTGGGGATTTTATAAATACTTCTACATCGACTGAAACACGGTCCGTAGTAAGCTCGCGCAAGGAAACGTATGAATGTCGGCCGCTCGCCGAATTTGACGGGCTTCCGATACGCATATTGCCGAGCAGCTGAAAATATGAGACGCGTATTTTTTTTACAAGCGCTTCCTTGCGAGAGGTTATTTCAAACTTTAAATGTATGCGCGCATATAAAAAAATATGGGTGTTATTTTTAGTGGCATCTACGCGGTATGTGTTCAGAACCCGTCGAAATCGACTGTCGAGCGCCGCTCTCGTGTTTCCTCGTCAGTCAAATTGAAACTCATTTCATTAAAGGGACCGGATGCGAAGAATCCTTAAGAATTTCCTTAACGGAGTTTCACACTCTCGAGCGTACTATCCGCAGATAGCCTAAGAAGCAGCTAATTAACGCGCTGTTCAAATATGGAGTGCGCCGCAAAGGAAGCCGAAATGCTCGAGTATTATCGTCGATGTGGCTAAGAAACTAACCCCGGTCGTAATTGTGGATTTACATCTCTATGTAAAACAAATAAACTTTATACGGCTTACCGAGAGAGAGGGAGAAGGAGGGAGAGAAAGAAGAGAGAGAGAGAGAGAGAGAGTCATAAAAGAAACACGAAGGATTGAAGAACGCCGATGCTTCCAAAAAAGGAGAAAGTGGTATTATGTCCTTCCTCTTAACATTTCCTGTATTAGATGACGAATTATAGCGATTATATGTTGTATCACTTGTTTAGTAGCTCGTTGTTACGCAATAGCGCTAAAATGCCGATACACAATAGCCGGCATTTGTTGCAACGTATTTTCACTTTAGAGCATTTCGAAACGTTTTTGAGATACTTTTAGTATGTTAATTATACATACTTCCTCATAATTCTTAAACTTTGGCGTATTATCACACGACTACACGTACACTTGAATGTTTTGTCCATTACTCAACATTTTATTCCGCTACACACATTTCCGATTATACAAAGTTTAACAATAGCATGACATATTTACGGACGTAGCCCCTTTTTAAGATACGTTTGACATGGCCTCTTTTCCGAGACACTCATAACGAAGTCTTTCGATAAGTCAATAATTCAAGTTAAATTTAAAAGTCTATTCGTCTTCTAGAAACTGTCTTTCCGACAGCATCTACCATCTGACAAATATGTCATATCTACATTTCAAAATTTACGGTTATATTCACTGTCGTCCATTTTAAGTCCACCTTGAATGAATGTATAAATTTGTAACTGTGTTTTCTTAAACAAAACCAATGTTTTAAATTTATTTTAGGGGAGAAGGTCACATTATACTGTTCCTTTTCGAGCTATTATACGGTGTTTCTGTAAATAACCTCCTAAGCAATACATATTTCATAATTTCGAGTCCAAAATTGATCGAAATACCTTTGACCGTAATCGTTAAGTTTTCAATTTAAAATATTGATTATTAACAAAGTTATTATTATCTAAAATGTAAATTGGGGAGCCATAGTATATAATATCACCTTCTTCTCTATTAAAAGAGTCCATTATAAGAGTATATACATTTTCCTTACCAAAAGCCAATATCCTCTCGACCTCATCATCGCGCGAGCATAGTGCGTTATTCCAATAAAAATATAACGTTGCCGCGATGCTCTTTCGGTGATTCGCACGACGAATTTCGCGTACGAGTTATCGAGATTATAGAGTAACGGCGGTGGCGGGCTCCTCCTTTCGATCGTTAAGATATTACGTGTGGAGAAATTGCGCATTTCTCGGCACTCTATCGAGTAAAAGCCAGTAAGTGTATTTGCAAAGCGGGCCACCCGGAGGTTACGGCTCGGCTGGCTCTCTCGCAGCGCGAGGGATGAGTTCGATCGCATAGGAGGAAAAGTGGTCTTTGTGCGGACGATGTTCGGGGCAATTGCAAAATGCACTTTTCATTCTCCTGTACGCGCTGTCAGTCGCTAATAAATATCCGCGAGGCAAATAATGCGATGCGAACGCGTCGGGAGAAGCGAGCCGTGAAACAGTATCGGACACTCGGTCGAGCGTATCGATATTCCTTAACAGAAATTAAAAAGAGCGGGACAGATAGACGGAGAGAGAGAAAGAGAGAGAGAGAGAGGGAGAAAATTTTATTTATTATACGCTCCGGGAAGATTCCCCTTAAGCGTCAGTGACCAATAATTATATGATAAAAATTGATGAAATAAAAATTAATACAAGTGTGAAAATAAAAGAAACTAAAATAAAAATAAAAATGGAATTTACATAAGTATAAGACAGAAGTATAAAATTAATAGCAATTGTACTTTCATCTCGAAGCATCAGAAAGAGAGAGGGGAGGGGGGGGGGCGCAACGAGAGTACGGCGAAGTTTTCGGGGACGGCGGCTCTTTCGCGCTTGAGGAATTTTTGCGAATTTCGGGAGAGTGATTTACAGCGAGCCCGGTGGAATATTCAACGTGAAAGATGACGTCACCGTAATTCACGATAACCTTTTTCGTTCCTTTTTGCACTCTCCTTTTAATTACTCCCTCTCCCCGGGTTGGTTTTATTCACAAGACTCTCTCCTCGTTATGCTTTCCTTCTTTGGGCGCAGGTAATTTCACGGTGGATCTGTGCTTCTTCTGCATTACCGGCTGTATAATAGGTATATAAATACATCGCCATCGCGAGTAATAATAAAAGATCGGTTTATTTCTCTCGGCGTTCATTACCACGAGTACACCTACTTCCGCGCCTTTGACGATGGCGCCGTCGTCATCGATCGCGAAACCCCTCCCCGACGGGGACGGTGATGATGACGATGATGATGTTAACGATTACATCACGGCGGAATTTTCGATTCGCTCGCCGTTAATACCCGCGCTAGCTTCATCGTCACGATACGCGAGTAGCTTCCGCGTAATAACCGCACGGCTTCTTAATCTGTCAAACTGTCGATGGAGAAATGGGTCGCGATCAAAAAGGCGAGCTCCTGCGCGCGGGTGCGGCGCGCGCGGTCCGCTTGTCAATTTACTGAAATTGCATTTTCTTTTGCGCGCCGATACGAAGGTCCGGGCACAACTCGCGTCCGGTCCCCGGGCAAAAGAGAAGGGCATTTAATTAAGGAGAAATCTCGACGTAAGCGCGAGACGAATGATCTGATCGGGAATTTACGGTGCAAAAATGTCAAGATTTGTGGTCGCACGACGGAGCCCGAGAGGAGCCCGAGAGGAGCGTGAAACGCGCACGGAGTAGTCCATCCTTTTTAGAGTCCCTGTAGTAAGAATCCGGGCCAGATTTGCTGCTTCGACAAAACATGGCGTCGTACATGAGGAAGTATCGTGGTAAAAATTCCCACAAAATTTTCTAACGCTGGACCATACCGGAATTATGAGTGATATTATTATGCGTGTTGTAATCTTTAGTGATATATACATATGAAATAAATTATCAAAGATTACGAGATACGTCTTAATTTCAGTTATAATTGCGGTAAATTCGTGGTAAACCAGGCTTTCGCCTGTTACGTCATATGGAGACATATTAGCTGTTTCTCAGTCAAAAGTATACAACAATAGAAAGAAAAATAAACCCCCCTCCCCCCCAAAAAAAAAAATTCCCCTCATCACTTCTGTAGATTCAAAACACCTTATTTCCTTGGCTCCGTTATATTTCGTCGACACCAATAAGACAGAAGGCAACTCTAGACCGGCCGGGCCAGACTCTTATTACAGGGACTCTAGTCCTTGCTCAGCCACCGTATCGCGATACCCCGATACTCGTTGCGTCCCGGTAAGTGGATAAAGACATTAAAATGCAGCCTCGCGTGTAAGTTATAATCGAGAGCGACTGCGATTATCGCAGACGCTGGGGCTCTATATGCAAACTAAATATTTACTCGATCCACCGCGCTACGTTCGCTTGCTCAATCGTTCGCGCGCGATGTACCTACGTGTTTCGCTTCGCCGAACTACTTCTTGCGCGTGGGAGGAAGGATTGGAAAGGGGGAGGGGGGGAGGGGCCAACTTCGGTGCTACGTAGGCGCGCAAATAATAGCTGCCGGAACATCCCGTGACGAGCATGCAATCTCTCTTTGTAATTGAGAAGCCGCCGCGCGATAGGTGTCTTGCTCCCAGGATTTAACGGCAGATCGGTGTTAATTATTCCAATGTGTACTAATTGCTGATTCGGTGGATTATCTGGTTATCTACTCTCGCTGGCTATCCCCGTCCTGCGCTCCGTCTCGCTCCTGCGCCCCTGTTATGCTCGCGTCGTGCTTCTCGCGTATGTATAATCGAGACTACCGTTGCCGTGTAAGTTTAATAATACAAAGTAGAAATGCGCGTTCTATGAACGCGCAGACTTAAGTGTACACAACGCTCGTGTGCGGGTGAAGCTCGTCAGATTGAGAAAAAGAGTCCCCTGTCATTATGCAAGCAACCCGAGTCGAAATTTTGATGTTATTCTGACGTTCTTGAGGATAATTCACGCTTACTTAGACGGCCCATAGACTTTCTAAAAACCTACTTTGGCGATACTGACAGTTTTTAATTTCTCTCTTGAACCTTTAATTCTGCAGATTGAATTTTCACGCCACCTTCAATAACCTATTTTGACGCGCAACATTTTTCAATTTTAAAACAGCGAAAACGGAAATTTAATACGTGTATTATCAGAACTGAAATTGTGCGAGCCTATTTTGCTATCTCAGCTTTTACTATGTTGCGGAATTAAAGGTTTAACATAGGGCCGGAATTTCGACTCGGAAATAATAAAATAATGATGAATGAAATACATTAATTAATGAGTCAATTAATTAATAAATAAATTGACGAATCAATTTTCCTTCAATTTAATTCAATTCGCAAACAGATTTACAATTAATTAATTTTTGAATATATCAGAATCAAGTTTCTCTATTATTATTTCCCTTTTCTTTAATTGTATTTTATATCCTCCTTGGAATATAGTGTTAGAGTCATATGCTGCACATAACCGTATGCGAAAGTTGTAATCTCTCCATCACATTCTCTCCGTCACATCCTATCCTTGTCCCAAAAGTTCTCACAATCCTTAGTCCTATCCTTATTTGATTATGCCGACGTGATATACGTTTACTTTTAAGCAACCAATTATCGTATCCAGTGAATCCAGAATTCATGTCTTAGGTTTTCCCACGGCATTAGAAAATACGATCACATAACACTTGCATTCTTGAAAGGCTGGTGGCCTCAAGACCTTCCAACGTTTTATCCTCCACTTATGCTTCTTAACGTACTCCATAATCCGTATTTTCCTACGTACCTTTACAACCTTTTACACTGCAATTCAGTTTCGGGGGAGAAGACATGTCTTCAATATAACACACATCTTCCAGACAGAATTAGTCTTATTATTCCAAGACTAATTTGCATTATTACGGCACAGTACAAGCACGTCTAAGGCTGCTTTTTCGTTCTGTGCAGCAAAATATTCCAATGCATTGCCAGCGGAGATTTATTCGGCTTCCTCCTTAGCTACGTTTTGTTCAGTAACATGGAAATATATTTCGTGGCGTGATCGTTTATAAATATCGAAACTTTGTCTGTCTCTCCTGCTTTGGGGGGAGGGGGGGATGGTCGGCTAGGCAGTGATAGCGGTTGTAAAGCTGGTGCTACGCCAATTAGTCGTGTATCATTCTCATGTGTGTTTCAAAATATAGTCATCGTCTGTTGATTGTAGATGTATTGATCAATAAAGTGAATATTATTATTATTATTATTGTATCCGTGAAACACAGGAAATCGGTGCCTTCTGTTGTAAGTCCCAACCAAGATTTCCCGTTGGCTTTTAAACCCTTCGACCGCACTCTGGGCCAGATAAATTCAATGAGCTGTGTGTGAAGAGCTATAACGAAGAAAAGTGCGTCAATTTATGAGTTTTCCCCACTCCCGAAAAATCGTTAGAAAGGATCGTTAGAAAATTCAGTTAATGTGCGTGTTTGGGAACCATCCGAGCTCGACGCAGGGTCAGTTAGCCCCATAATGTGTGGTCGGTATATAATTTGACGCCACAAACGAAGTGGTTTGTTGGAAATTTCTGCGTGAAAGTAAATAAGCACTATGATTAAGCACTATTTTTTTCGAAATATAAACTTGTGAACATACGACGCATAATCGTATCGTAACCGATGCGACAACTTCCGTTTAATAATCATGTAATATAATATGTAAGTTAAATTAAATTTCACATCTGCGATATAATATGTAAGTAAAATTAAATTCCACCTTAAATACATCCGATCTGCACTTGTCTATTTCGTGCATTAACGAGTGCGTTGGGAAGCACACGAAACATCGCCCGAATTTTCGAGAGCTTTACCTCATGCAGCGTCGCAAAATACGCGAATCGCCCTCACCTCTCACCTCTCGATCGCCTCTGAGCGAATTTTAATAGCGCGGTAACGTTCGATTAAAATACATTTGTTGGGCAAATGTATGCGATATGCTTAAACGACGGTGTGTGTGTCTAAAGCGATTACGCCGTGCGAGAAACGCGCTTTTGTATGTGTGTGTGTGTGTGTGTGTGTGCGCGCGTGTAGAAGGATAATAATGGCCCGGTGTTAAAATCACCACCGGCCCGCCGGCTCGGCCGCCAGCTCGGTCAAAGGCGCGTTAATGATAATTAATAAAAATGTGGCTAGATTACCTCCGTAATGAGGATTACCCCGTTCGCGGGAGCGTGTTATCGCCTAGAGCGCGATTAAAAAATTAACCTACTTTGCTAACGAGCGCGAGTGCCGAACGCGCTATCAGAAATCCGCCGGGGCGAAGCCGGCCGGAACGCGGTGCACACAGTCGCGGGGAAATATTCGCCGATAATAGTCTCGACGGCAATCTCGACGTGCCCACGGCTCGTATTGTTTCAGCCGCGGTTCCAACAGCGGTTCTTCGACAGCAATCTCTAAAATTGAGATTAACCGATCGACCGGCGGAGGGGAGGGGAATTCAGCAAGCCCCGGCGCGGATAGCCGCTGTACGCGCGCGCGACTTAAGAAGCTCGAGTAGCCGCCAGATTGCAACGGCGAGTACAGTCGGGTAGGGAGGACGGGGAAAGGAGAAGGGGAGGGATAGCAACCGGTAAGATTCGCGGCGAACTAATCTTCTTAAATTTATGGACCGGCCCGATAATGTCGCCGCTTTCCTTTCACCTTAATTCTAACCTCAGCCGCTCATCCCCGCCCGCCATGATATTCCCGGGGCATTTTTCCATTTCCACGTTTTTCACTCGCCCATGTTCCCTTTTTCGCGCGAGTCTCCCTCTCTCTCTCTCTCTCTCTTTCCCTCCCTCTTGCGCCACTTTCCTGCTTCTCACGTTGCTGCTCCTCCCGCTCCTCCTCCTTCTTCTTTTCCCCGGTCCCTTTCCATTTCCGGATCGCATTAAGCCTCCGGTCCGGGCGCACAATAGAATTTAACGTGACTATCGTTATCGATCTCGCGTAATAACGGCGGATACAGTTGCCTTTTCTCTCAGCGAAATTACTTATTTCGCGTCTCTCCTCCTCTCTCTCTCTCTCTCTCTCTCTCATTTATTCGCGGCTTATCCGCGCCCGGTCTGCTCGGCCTGCAATCTCATTTTTATGATCGCCTCTACATCCACGTAGGTTTGCATTAGAGAGTCAACGGGGGAGGGGGAGAGAGCGTGTCGACGTAATTAGGTGAAATTACCGCGAGGGATAAAGACCGAAAGTGACACGGGCCGCGCTCGCTCGCTCGCTCGGGCGTATTCGAGCACCCCGGTGCCTTTTGTCTTCGGGAATTGACCTCCGCTTCTTTCCGCTCCCGCCTGTCAAACGACAACGACGCGAGAGCGCGTCGACAATGGAATTTCATTTACATTTATGGACGATACGCGCGCGCGGTTCGAGTTGTAACGCGCGAGTTATGCTCGCTGCAACGCGCGCCGTGACCGGAGGCAAATGCGCGCGACGGACAACGGTGCTCGTTAAAAATTGAATCTATTTGCGCGGCCGGGCTTGAAATTCAAATTCGACGAGAGATATCCGCGGCGGCCCCGACTTTCAAGCCAGTAATCGATATATCCGTCGACGTCGATCCACGTCGGCCGATCGGTCGACGGTCGACGTTTGGTTCCATTTCGGCGGCGGGAAATGACACGCCGGAGCAAAAATATTACATTACGTAGCATTCCGGAAGATTAAAAGTACCGGCGGGCCCGAAAAAAACGCCCGGCCACCGCCTTCGATTTTCATGGAATTCATGGAGGTTCAGCGCGAGGGCTGCGCATGCATCGAGCGCGCGTGCGGCGCCGTTAAATAAATTAGCCTCGCGCGCGCGAACGTTCGCCGGCGAAGCTCGCGCCCGCGAAATGTACATCACGTTAAAGCGAGGGAAATTTTTCAGAACGCCGTGGAATTTTTCATCCCGTGACAAAACGTCCTTTGACTCCGGCTGCCCGCGAATTGTCACGCGTCGCCACGCAGGTGAGAGTTTTCGCGGGAGGTGGGCGATTGTACGAAGAATTTTCTCGCTCGCTGTTTCGGACGGCGAAAGCAAGCGGAAAGATTTCGGGTCGTACACTCGAAGAAACGGCTCGGTAAATAGCGACTGAATCTTCTGGACTAGTTCGAACTTTGCTGCCATTGCTAAAAGTTGCCTATATAGAGGTGAAATGCACGCGAGGTGCGATTTTATTGACTGAAATTGTTAGCACGAATAGTTGCAGTTAAAGGGCTGCGCCCTCTCTTTTATTACATCATGTGTAAATAATACGGAACACGTCTGCATCAATCAACGAAGTAATGTAGTGTTTAAAGCGATTGGTTCGTAAATTTACCCTTTTAAGCAAATTTATTCCATTCCATTCCATAAATCTTCTCAAATGTTAATCGAAACATGATCTACATATATGTAGGAAGAGAAAAAGACGGTTTATACCGAAGCTGAAATAAATGAGGCCAAATTTAACACTATTTATACTATTATCACAGGAATGAGAAACAGCTTGCGATATCACGTTTTTAATTCTAGCGACCAAGCTACTCTTGCGGTTTCAATGAGAAATAAGAGGATAATAAGAGAGATTTGTGGAAATATTAAGAAACAATTGCAAGATCAATGGCCGTCTAGCTTTCCAGAAATTAGGGTACCTCCGGTATTTACGCAGAAGTCAGAAAAAAAGAGCGGGAGTAATTTATCCACAAGGGCCATAGTATCGCCTTCTTTTCTATTAGGTTGGTGCATATGAAATGTCGGATTCTTAAGTGATTGTATAAAACTGTATATCTTTCTTCAAAAGCTGTTTATTCAATCAAAGTATGCTCCATTCGCTTCAATACACTTCTCCCAACGAGATTTTAAAGCGTAGATGCCTGTCTTAAAAAAATTTTGGTCTTTAGAATTAATAAACTCTGATATCGAGTTTTTTAGACTGTCTTCATTTTCATGGTGTTTGCCTCTTAAAAACAGCTCTAAATGCTTGAAAAAATGAAAATCGGTCGGCGAGAGATCCGGTGAATATGGTGGATGCTGCAAAACTTCATATTCCAGTTCGTTCAGTTTCGCAATTGTTTTGTGCGATGTGTGCGGCCGAGCGTTGTCATGGAGCAGTAGCGGGCCATGCCGATTCACAAGCGATGGGAGTACAATTTGGTGTCTCAATATCGTTGTATGGTCAACTTTCATCCTGATAGCAAGTTCCCTCGTGGATACGGCTGGATCCGCTTCCACTAGAGCCTTCAGGTCATCATTATTCACAGACGTTTTGGGTCTTCCGCGCGGCTCATTTTGCAGTGAAAAATCGCCAGTCCGAAATTTTTCGAACCAACGCTGCACTTTCCGATTGTTAACCGTATTCTCCCCAAACGCTTGGTTTATGTTGCGTGCAGCTTTTGCAGCACTATTACCAAGTTTGTACTCATATAAGAAAATGACGCGAATGTCGGCAGAATTCATATCGGTAATAAACTCAAAAGAAATAAAAAAGGGAAGACCTTCGAGAAAACCTATTTTGTTGAAATGAGTCTCTGGCAATGGACAATACGAGTATGAATGAGGTTATGCCAAATACAAAAGTATAACGAAAACAGGGAGGAAAACGTCCGCATGTAAAGAGAATGCGACATTTCATACGCACCAACCTAATATTACTGAACGATCTCTGGCTCGATATTTTTCCCGGTAACGCTTAAATGCAAACAGCTAATAAATTTAACTGCGTTAGCAACAATATTAACTGTCTCTATTACAGAGAAACGCCTTAACTTGCCACAGCAATGTTTGAAGCTACATTTTTAGCTGGATTTTAACTTCTAATTATTTCGCTGAGCGTAGGATTCATCGCGGGAACATCGAACATTTCGATACGACACACACACAGGGCTAATTTTGTCGACTGACACCTCGACAGGCAGGGTGTGAAATTCGCGATCGAGTCCGGGCTATTTCCAGATGCTGGAATTTGGTTAGCTGGAATCCAGAAATTTCCGTGAATGAAAGCCCCCGAAAGAAGGGAAGGGTATATATTGATCCTTTCGTTTCTCGGCGGGACAGGTTCGCACGTACGAGAGCGTAAATCGCAACGTCCGTTACCGCTTTGTTCTAACGACGATCTTTTCCCGTGGAAAACCGCATCTCGCAGTCGGCCCGGGTCATTGTGACACTGCTGTGGCACCGTCGGAAGATAGGAGTAACTCGCTCCACGTGTTCGGCTAACTTTCGCGTCCTCGTTTCGCGCTCGTCGCGCTCGTAGTTCCACTTTCGTCGGTTTATCAGCGCGAATATGCGTGTTGGACGTTTGCGTTAAGTACGGTATGCACGGCAACGCCTCGGCAAACGTGTGTCCCGACAACGACGTAGAATCTTAATTAAATTTTCCATGTACACCCACAATTACGAAATCTTTAGTATCCGGCATTACGAGCGGAGAAACAAATTAATGTAGTCGCGTCCACATAAGGGTGAGGAAGGGAGGGAAGGAGGGAGGGAGGAAGAGAGGAAGAGAAAGAAAGGAAAAGAGAGAGAGAGAGAGAGAGAGAAAGAAGTAAAGCTACCTCGTTCACCGAGACGAGAGGATTTCAGGATGCGGCGGCGGCGAGAAGGACGGACTTTTGCCGCAACTTTTGCGTCCCGTCGCAGTCGTCGTCGTCGTCTCGGTGAGTCACCAACTTCCCGCGGAAAGTTTCGGGATATTGACGAGCGATCGTACATACGCGGGCGCGCGGTTAGAAAGTAACGTGGCGGTTTAATCTGCACTTCGAATGGATTAATCGTGGAAGCCGAGCGACTGAGGAGACGGTTTCTCGTTGCTAAGCGACCAGAGTATAGTAGTTAGGACGAGAGAGAGAGAGAGAGAGAGAACGTGAAAGCCCTTGTGTGTCCGTAGTCCGCTGAAGTCTGGCAGCCTCGTGTCCCTTAATTCTAAGCCGCCTAATCTGAACGCTACGAGTCGGACCGGATAATTAAACAGTTCGCCTCTGTCTTCGCGTTTGTGTGTTGTTCTTTCTGCTTTCCGCCCCGCGTGTGTAACCCGCGTGTTCGGCAAGGGAGAGACGTAAAAGAGGGATGGAATCGTGCTCTACGTTGAATCTGCGTATTGCTGCGTGTCTTACGTAACCGAGGACGCTCGAAGGTATCGCATTCGACCCGATTCGAGAAATAACCGCGAATTAGAGAGCGCGCCGAACAAACACACGTACCCGGATCGACTATCGATGTCAGTAAATATATCACAGCACGGAATCTGTTTCTGGAAGACCGGAGCGCCGCGTAATGAAATCATCCGAGATAGAAGCGACTTTCCGACTCGCTCGAGCATATGCTGCTTTAATCGAAACGACGATACAGTCATCGACATCGGTGACCCGTTAATATCAGTCGCGACGTTTTTAATTATCAAGCCCGCCGCCGCGGTAGAAATAGCGGCGGGAGCGACCCGCCGTTTCTGGCGCTCGATTAAGTTGTAATTAAAGGCCGCGCCGCGTTGTTGCACGTCACGGCCGCCCGAAAGATAAGAGGATCTCTACGACGATATCGCATTGTTCTCTCGATTAGTGCCGACTTGGTTATTACGCGCCGCGCGCGCGCGCGTGCGAGATACGGGGGCGAAAATTAACCCGACGCGGCGGATAGCGGGAGCGCGCGAAAAGTCCGACCGAGCCGGCCTCGTTAAAAACGCATAACTTCGGCGAGAGGGCGGTAAATTCTGTAGGCACCGAGGGAAACGAGATAGCGAGCTTATGTCGGAGGGGTACCGCGCGAGAAAGGGGAGCCCGGGATCGGAAAAAACGGAACGTTACGAGAGAGAGAGAGAGAGAGAAAGGTAGAGGAGGAGGGGGAAGGGGGGAGGGAGAGAAAGGGATGATAGCCGGGCACGATCCTGCGGGTTACTTTCAGCGCATATTTTCGTGTTAATGGCAATTATTAGCCGGTGGACAGGCCGACCTCGAGCTGGCCGGCGATTTCTCTAGAAAAAGCTCTGCAAGGATAATTATATTATTTTTATCGCGTCGGGGGGAAGTTCCGATTCTCCTGCGAAGATCCGGCGAACACGGAGAATTCATCTCTGTGCTCTCCGAGTGTCGGCAGGGCACGAAGTCACGGCATAGCGATATCGCGAGCCGACCGGCGGGGGGTGCCCTTTTGAATTTCCAGCGATCAAAGCGAGCGTCGAAAATACCGTGTCCATTATTATCGGGAGTGTTCGCGCGGAAAAATCGAGCCGGCGTGATAAACATCCTAGAATACGACACGTTCGGGTCGCGCATCGCGTGTGCGCTATTTTTACAAATAAAAAAAATCCCTTCTCTATCGGGAAAATGTTATTTATACAGCGCGTATAGCGCGCGGGGTGTCCCTTTGTACACACCCGGTGTGTAAATCATTTGACGCGGCGCGCGGGACGGTAGCCGCCGTTGGGCGGGTAGCGTCCGTCCGGGGGTTGTTTCCTTCGCCAGAGGCTCCTCATTACACCGCTCGTGGACAGTTTTTAAGGATTCTCCGCGCGCCCGGCGGTGGCGGTAATCTAATTAACCGAACAACGGTATATAACCGACATACGAGAGAGGCCGTGGGCAATTCGAACTGGTATCCCGAAGGAGCAGATAAGACCGTTGAAATATCGACAGCGGCTGAAGGGTGTATGGAGGTCGAGACAGAGAGATAATCCTCGAGAGAGCTTCCCGCCACGGAGCTTAACCAGTCAGAGATAATCACCGTAAGGCAGCGCTATACCCGCGTAAAACGGTATCGACGTCGACGATCGTCTCGAATTTCAACGAGACCGCGATGAAGATTCGTCGGCCGCTTTCTCTGCCTCTCCTTCTCTCCTCTTCCCTCTCCACCATTCCTTCTCTTCCTTCTCTCTCTCTCTCTCTCTCTCTCTCTCTCGCTCTTTCCTCTCGATCGACCTCGTCCATCGCCTCGGTCGTGAGTATTCTTCCATCCTCTCCTCGCTGTGTGTCCTTTCCGGTCGGACGTGGCGGTTTCGAGGTTTAGTGCCGAGAACTTTCGAGAACATCTAAGAATCCACGAAATTCGTTAAGTACCTTACAAGCGAATAATCCGCGGAGATTAATGCGCGCCTTGTTTCGCAATGTCTTCAAAAATTCACGAGGTAGAAAGAGAGAGAGAGAGAGAGAGAGAGAGAGAGAGAAGGTAAAGTAGATAGTATAAGAAGATAATGGTTTCAAGGTTTGCTGAATAGACAGGACAGTAAAAGTTTTCCATGATAAAAATTATGATTTCAAGGGAGGAGGGAGACAGAGAAGACCACCCATGGTCGCGCTCGGAAGCAACCGTATAAGGCTAATATTAACGGGTTCGCTAATAGAGGAGAACAGATACGTCGTGTTCCAAATATGACGATGTAAGCCTTCTCAAGCGGAATAATAAGATCGACGATAATGGCAGGACTTTAATGCTTTATCTCGGCGAGCGAGATTCATTCGCGGGATGAAAATAAATCACACCGTGTCGCGCGCGGGAATAGTCTTGTGTGATACGATAAAAGTTCATGGTGAAATTAATTCCGACAATTCTATCGAGTCGCGCCTGTTACATTAAAGATCGTGCTCCTTCGTGAACATCGTGAGAGGAGAAAAGAGATAGAGGATGACGTATTAGTAACATGCCATAATACATCACCGCGTTGTGTAACCAAGACGCGCGCCATTCGAAATTTGCACGAGCAAAGCTGGGGGGGGAGGGGGGGAACCGCTTGGCGTTCTAACGTAATATAACCGTGAAACGCATCGCAGATTAACGGAGGCGTTACAATAAATCGGGTTCACCCCGGTAGGACATATACATCTCAGTTTAAGAAGAGTTTTCACACTGCAGGTAGATATCATTATTATGTAGCATGAATATAAGTTTTTCCTCTTGTGTAATATATGAAGTATTATATAAAATTCTCTTTATATTATATATTGTATAGTATTATATTATGTTATATTATATTTTATATTGTGTATGTGTGTATATATATATATATATATGTTATATTGTATCATATTTGCACATTATATATTTCCCCCATATGTCTTTGTATTATAATATATATATATTACGTTACTTTGTATTATTTGTAATATTATATATTTTATATTATATGATATTGTTTTGTACTATATTACATCATATAATATATAAAAATATAATTAAAAATAAAATTTGGTACGAAGCTCAGCTGAGTTTCTCTTTATTTCTATCGCCTCCTCATTTATTATGTGTACTTGATTTTCGAACGTCAAAAAAACTTCAGACTTCCCACGGGAAATTATGCTACCTCATTCTGCATTATACTTTCTTGATACGAAAATTTGAAAAGTCGAGAAACTTAGAGGAAAATTGGTAGTAATTTTCAAACTCTCTGTCAGAAATTTATGCTACCTCTTCACTAATTATTTTTTCTTGGTACCGATATGTGGAAAATTCGGAAATTAGAAAAGGCTTATTTCTTATGATTAAAGAATTAATTAATTAACTTTACGTAAATTTGAGATAAACAAATTTTGATATCATGATGTATCAAATTCAGAGTATTCGCAAGTAACTATCGTAAACATTCGTAAAACTCCGCGATTACGAAACTAATATTCGGTTGTGTGTATCATAAGTGTCATAGTTAATGTCGTCATCTGTCTTGAATATTAGATTGAAAAAGAGTTATTACAAATGTGTAGCAGAGAGATTAGAGATAAATATAGTTTGTCCTTCATATTGCACAGTGGTAACATTATTATATCCAGTAAACAAGATGTTGGCAGTATGATGACAGATTAACAGCAGATTCGACCAAAATACCATATCGGATTCATAGGCATCTATGTCTGCATTAAGCTCGTGTTTTGTCGACAGAGCCTGCTGGCATAACTTGATGATCCAATCTCGGCTCGCATTTTACTCTGAAGAAGTGAACTGGAATGTTCACAAAACTTTGTAAACAAATCCATGAAGGACGTGGCGCTAATTCGGAAGCCAAATCAAATATCGAATAATCAATAATGACATGAGAAATATATAATGTAAATATGAGTAATTCTAATATAAAAAAAATATAAGTCAAAACAATCAATTATTTTCAACTCATTGCGCGATTTAAACTTTACCTGAATATATTATAAGTTTCTATATTCCCAGACAGAATCAAATATGCACTAAATTTTGAGTATACTTATGCATTCATTATATCAAAGAAATTAAACTGATTTCATGTGCATTTTTACATTCATTATTGTAGTCCATAAATATGTCATCTGATCGGTAATGAGGAATTTAACGTTGCTGAATTTCGTGATTTCATATAAGTTAAAATTGCTGTAAAGTTCACGTACATTCAATTGGAATTATAATATTAGGTTGGTGCATATGAAATGTCGGATTCTTAAGTGATTGTATAAAACTGTATATCTTTCTTCAAAAGCTGTTTATTCAATCAAAGTATGCTCCATTCGCTTCAATACACTTCTCCCAACGAGATTTTAAAGCGTAGATGCCTGTCTTAAAAAAATTTTGGTCTTTAGAATTAATAAACTCTGATATCGAGTTTTTTAGACTGTCTTCATTTTCATGGTGTTTGCCTCTTAAAAACAGCTCTAAATGCTTGAAAAAATGAAAATCGGTCGGCGAGAGATCCGGTGAATATGGTGGATGCTGCAAAACTTCATATTCCAGTTCGTTCAGTTTCGCAATTGTTTTGTGCGATGTGTGCGGCCGAGCGTTGTCATGGAGCAGTAGCGGGCCATGCCGATTCACAAGCGATGGGAGTACAATTTGGTGTCTCAATATCGTTGTATGGTCAACTTTCATCCTGATAGCAAGTTCCCTCGTGGATACGGCTGGATCCGCTTCCACTAGAGCCTTCAGGTCATCATTATTCACAGACGTTTTGGGTCTTCCGCGCGGCTCATTTTGCAGTGAAAAATCGCCAGTCCGAAATTTTTCGAACCAACGCTGCACTTTCCGATTGTTAACCGTATTCTCCCCAAACGCTTGGTTTATGTTGCGTGCAGCTTTTGCAGCACTATTACCAAGTTTGTACTCATATAAGAAAATGACGCGAATGTCGGCAGAATTCATATCGGTAATAAACTCAAAAGAAATAAAAAAGGGAAGACCTTCGAGAAAACCTATTTTGTTGAAATGAGTCTCTGGCAATGGACAATACGAGTATGAATGAGGTTATGCCAAATACAAAAGTATAACGAAAACAGGGAGGAAAACGTCCGCATGTAAAGAGAATGCGACATTTCATACGCACCAACCTAATATATCGTAAGCTATATATTTTATATTATGCTGTACTATATTTTATTATATTTGCGATACACATTATGCCCTGATAGATATGTTTAAATCACTTAAAATTAATTATTCACACATTATTTTCAGGTAGACAGAATGTGTGGGATGCATTAATAATAAATGCATTAAAATATTATTATAATAAAGAATTTATATCACGGCATTATATTAATTTGTAGTTCATTTCAGCTGAATTTATCTAACTTTCGATATGTACGTAAAGTTATAGCCGTAAATTGGACAAAAATTAATTACCACATACTATTATCGTCACGGGAGTCTCTCTAACGAAGAACATATTACACTATAATATACCTTGTGATGTGTATAATGTAATATATGTAACATAAATATGAGTTCACGTTCTCGTGTTGCATTCGGCTGTACGACCGTACAAACATTTATTACGAAGTAATCTAATGTCAATGACAATTTTCGTCTCTCCTCGGATAAATCACGCTGCTGGTGTATATATTGTGTATAAAAATCAGTTCACCCAAAAAAATTCTGGACCACATTGCGCGAGTAGATGTACAATTATTTGCCAATAATAACTGGGTCACATAAATGACAGATTCTTGTCAACGCTTGTCAACCACACAGATCGGCTCCACGGTTGCTACGCTCGGCCATTCTGCGCGGATGAAAACGCATAAGAGATTAAAGTAAAGCTAATCGCGTCGCCGCATGATTCAGCGCCCGGCGAACTCAACGCATTTTTCCACACGCGTGCACGCCACAATAACGAAGAGTTAATATACGGATTAATACGTTCGCGACGGCTGTGTCGGCGTCGCTTCCACGGCCATTTCGCGCCGCAGATATGCAAACGAATCTGGTCAAGTTGGCTTATCGCGTCATCGATTTTCGGGCGTGTATTTAGTGCCGCGCGCTGATAATAAAGTCGGCGACTCGATGATCGGAAAAGTCACGCCGGACATAAACTGTCGCGCCCGGCAGTTAGATAAACGCGCACGAAAATCGACCGTACGTGAACGTGAACGTTTATCACCGTTTCCTTTAGCCCCTTAAATCGAGGATATCGCGTACACATATAGAATAGGTCGGGGAGAAAAACCTAGTGTGAAAAAGGTATATCTCTCGTTTTAGTACATTTTCAAGATTTCTGCCACGAGTATTTCGGGAGAATAATGAAATTTCTTAGGAACTTTGAAGTTATTTTATGTATGATTAGATGATATGATATAAAATTATATAAGGTAAAATAATCTCTCTCTCTCTCTCTCTCTCTTCTCTCATTAACTATTTAATCCTGAATTCGTGATGAGTTATTTTTAATCAATTGGCACAATAAAGTCGATTCGCATAGCACAAATTTCCGACTTATTCTCTTACAAATAAACGATATTCCATGATCACAGGGAATTTTTCTCTCGCTCTTCCCTCTTCCCGACCACTTGATCGTGAATTAACGCGTTACTTTTAATCGGATCAGCAGCAGAAACAAGTGGAGAAATACCGACTCGCATGGTGGAAAATTTCAGTATATTTTTAAGTTGCAAAATAAAAACAGGTCCGACCTAATCTCAGAAATCGGCGGCAACGCCGTTAAACGCGAGAGCGAGTCCAAAATTTGCCACGCCGTTCGCCGATTCGGAATTAATGATTTCATGAAATAAAATGATGGAAGAAAGGTCGTGGAAAAATATCCGGTGATTTTAGATTTACGGCTCGCGAGCGAGTGGAAGCGCGGGCGAAATGCTCGACTAGTTTCACGCAAACAGCTCGCGCAAACACACAAAGCCGACGGCTTACATTTCGGAAACGTAGCGCGGGACTACGTGAAACGTTCTGAAATACTTTCGCGCGTAATATCGCGCGGTCGTACGGTCGTTAGGCGATTATCCCGAAGCGCGCGGGGGCAGAAGTATTATCGGGGGAGGTATTCTCTCTGCGAGCGAGAGAGCGGCGCGCGTCGGAACGAAAATACTCGATTGTGGGAAATTGTCGGGAAAGTTCCCGGAGAAAGGGGGTATTTTTGCGCCGTGACGGATTCGCAGTTACCGTCACATCGACTCGCTCGCGCTTTCGTTCGTGTCGGCTCCGTCGTCCGTGCGAAAAACACCTTAAAATCTCGGTCGGCGCGCGAAAGGACGAGAAAGAGAGAGAGGATGGGAAGCCCGCGTTGATGGCCACCGTGGCAGCTGAAACACACCGGCCGCCTCGGCTGCGCGCGCGATAAAGTACGCATTTAAACGCGTCGAAATAAATCGCGCCACGGCCAATAAATCTCGAGCCCGTTTTCGGTCCGGCTGATCGCCCCGCGTCCCCAACGATCCACTCTCCCGTATGCCTTTATGGCTGTTCGTTACGACGTTAAGAGCACCGTTAGCTCTTGCCCAGTGTCGACTCTCCCTCTCTCGCTCCGTCCGGCACACGCACAATTTTTGACTTCCTCTTTTTCCCGGCAACCGTGGAAATTGGCCGATGCCCGGTCCGAGTCGCACTACGTTTTCGGCTGTCGAGCCTTCCACGTGTTTTCCCTCCACTTCGGTTTTAAATCATTCTGCGAGATAGCGGCGAGATAGAGTCGTCTCCGAGATATCTTTGAGAATCTCTCGCCAGTAACAGAGAGAGAGAGAGAGAGAGAGAGAGAGAGAAGAGGTCGGCTCTCGGGAGCGGGCTTAATTAAAAGGTCTTGTTTATTCAAAAGGTTGACACTGCATGTACAAATAGAGGAACGACATGGCTCGTATAATTCGTGTACCTCTATTCCGCTGCTGAAACAGCGGCGGAGAAAAATTCGGTCACGGTTATCACCCTTCCCCCTTTCTCTCTTTCTCTCTTTCTTTCTCTCTCTCTCTCTCTCTCTCTCTCTTTCTCTTGCTATCTTTTTCCGGTTTTCATTCTAAACTATCTGTTTCGGCTTGGCGTGCGTCGGTTAAAAAAAAAAACCGCCGGGCAGGGGGAGAGGGGAGTGAAAAAAATCGTCAGTTTTTCCGCGATTTTTCGAACGCGCACCGCCGTAACGCACGCATCGGAAGTCACGTCGGACGCGTTATTCGGGATTCAAAGAGAAAAATCCAAAGCGGATATCGCTTTCGCCCCTTCCGAATGAAAAGAACGTCCAGATGATTGGACGTTTTAGAGATGATGCCGTCCGGCTGGGGAGCATAGACGGCATCGCCGAGAGCGCGTCGTGCGCGCTGCATGCAATTCCGAAACTTGTTATCGCGCGGAGCGAACCCCCGGCAGATAGCCCGTCTTTTCCGCGCGCGGAGCGAGCCTCCGGAGGATCCAACCAATCAGGACTCTTATAATTAAGTTTTCCGTCTAATCTTCGCAATGGCCGATTAGCCGCCGGCGGCGTTGGAATTCGAGCGGCGCACGTAAACATAGCAATAGCGCGCAATTCCTGAAATTACAGCCCGACCGGGGGAGAGGGAGGGCCGACGAAATGCGCCCCGTGGAAGATAAAAGACTCGCGGACGCGCGGAGAAGGATCCCCCGGTGAGAGATACTTCGACAAGGATCCGGACGTTTCCCCTGTAATCTCGTTGCGCTCTGATGCATCAATCTCACTCACGCGCGGCCACGTTCGCTGATTCTGACAAACGAAGCGGCGCGGCTAACAAAAGCCGACGATGACGCGACGACGCGGTCGGGAAGAAGCACAACGGTTGGATGCGATAATTTTCCGAAATATCGATATCGATATTACCGATCGGAAATATCGATTAAAATAATATCCGAGAAATGGATAAATCCGACAAATATCGATATTTATGTAGAAAAAATAATTAATAAGATAAAATTCTGTAGTCTACATAGTTTCTATATGTTTTTTGAATTAATTCGAATTTTTTTCATTTAATATCTTAGTATAAATAAACATTTGACAGAAACTTTTTTTATAAATTTGAAAATATAATATAAAATTAAATATCGCATCAATTTAAATATACACACACACACACACATGTATATAATAATTATAAAAATATATATTAGATACATATAGATAATATGATGATTTGATGTTTTTTTCTAAATTGGACTAAATCCTTTTCTTTAAATTCAGAGTTTTATATTTCATTTTTAATAATAATAGTTAAATTAATATTATAGTATGAATATATTTGACTAAAATCTTTAAAAATTTTCCAACTTTACATATATGTATAAAGTTAAAAAATTGTAATCGATTGGTATATATATTCATATTGTCTTATATTAATATAAATACTATTAAAAAGAAAAGATAGAATTAAAATCTAATATAAAAGGTTATTTTATATTAGAAAAACTAATTTATAAAATTTGTTTTAGATTCGTGTACTCTAGAAGAAGATAAAAGTGTAATCTAAGATTCAGACTGAAAAACCAGAATTTCAACCTTCGAGTCGAATCTTACTTAGTTATTTAATTACTATCTTGGTTACTATTTTAGTTACTTCGGCTTATGATCAGATTTACCGTCAGAGACAGAGAGAGAGAGAGAGAGAGAGAGAATTTTATCTTCTGCTGAAGTATATAAACCTAAAAAGTAATGTTTTGACTGATTCTTCATTCGAAATTCATTCCAAATTTGTCTCAGAGACCATTCAACAATTAGGTCACGCTGAATTTGCGTACACACAGTCAAATTGAGGGGAATAATCGACTGTAATTGATCAATTTCTTAAGTTCTTAAGTCTTAAAACCCTATTGCAGACCGGGACTACGCTTTTGACTGAAGAAAGTTTAAACTCAATTTAAGTTTCAATCGACGTCGGTGAAATCACGGGCATAAGCGAGCAAATTGTAAATCACAAAATATCGTTGAAATTGATATCGAAATAACGTTGCAAAGGGGAAAAAATATCGGCAAATTATCGATATTGTCCCACGATATATCGGCATTTCGATATTATCGAATTATTGTTACATCTCTAGTTATATCACGTGCGGTATATCGGGAGTAATATCCGTTTCCGCGAGCGTTCCGGAATTTTGCGCGAGCGCGACTTCTGATTGCTGGGGAAAACCGAATCGACATCTTTTTTTCGCAGGCCAAATTTCGCCGCGATTGCGCGCGCGCGAAATAAAAGCGTCCCCTGTCAAGCCGCATGACACGCGATCCGTGAAATATTCAAATTATATTGTATTTTAATATTCTATTTTATCTCTCGGTTTGCGCACGCGCGCGCGCGTGTGCGTACATCGCATTAAGAGCATAACATAATTTCCAAAGTTTCGCGCATTCTGCATTTATATACATATTTTCAATTTTATGCGACGTCGCGCGCGCGTCCCTCGTTTCGCGGGAACGGGAACGAATATCGATTATTCCCGTCCCGAGGCTCGTTCGAAACGGGGAAATAAATCGCGCGAATCGCTCCGCGAGAATACAACTTTGCCGTCCTTCCATTTCCACGCTCGTATATTATGACGTTCCTTTAATAATACCTTGACGCTTAATCTAAGTATTAAATCGAGATAAGACGGATCAATTTTACAAGGGAGGTCGAAGATAAATTATATAACAAGAGCGCACTTCGTACGAGTTTAGTTGGTAGGAAGCGCTTAATACGAGTAGAGGCGAGATTAATTATCGAACGTCGCGAGAACGTCGCGCGCGCGCACGGATGCGCCCACGTCAAATTGCGTGACGCACGACCTGTGAAATATTCAAATTACATCGCATTTTAATATTTTATATCTCGGGCTCTCGCGCGTACATCACATTAAAAGTATAACGTAATTTCGCGAATATTTTTCCAGAGGAGGAGGAGGAGGAGGAGGAGAGAGTTTCCACTCCTCCGTAGGCGGAGAGGATCGCGCGCGCGAGAGAGCCGGTTCGTCGGTAATTGCGACGCGTATATCATTCGCGACGCGATTAATCGTTTATCGGAAAACTAATCGGCCAGCGGCGGAAGTACGGGTTATGAATTAATCCGTTATCCAAACATATACGTTATCCCATAAACGGCGCGCGTCGACGGTCTTGACGGTCGAAATTATATCTGCTAAGCGCAAGGAGTTTTTCATACGTTCGAGATCCTTAATCCGGCGTCAGCTGCGAAATCCGCCCCGAGACGGAGGCTGAGAGGTCTGAGAGAGCGGCGAGGAGGGAGGGAGGGACGGGATCAGGGGAGAACGGGGCCGAAATCCACGACGCTTCAACGGCGCGGTGATCAACGACATCACGTATTTCGCATTACGTTTACGACGCTAAGGAACAGTTTACGGCAGCGGAATTAAGGCACAGAGTTAACGCGCGCCGAGTTAACGTCGGCCGATTATGCCGGGGCCGTGGCGTTTCTCGCCCTAGTCTTAATTAATCGGCCGACTTATTCGGAGACTTTCACGATCGGCTTGATGCGCCGCGTTTAATCCGCGGTTTTTAGCGCCTGGATATATAACGCCCTCCTACCGCCGTCACGTTCTCCGCCGACGCCCGGGGAATGAGAGGGGGAGCGAAGGTGTGTAACAGCTTCACGGTGGATATTCCGAGGTATCTGTCGTTCGTCGAGTTAGAACTTCAATTTCAGCGATACACCGAGTTGGAACGTTAGGCTCTCGATTTGGGACGAGAACTTACGGGAAGGCTCGCATCATCGGTATCTGTACGGAAATTTTCCCGGATTTTCCCGCGTACAGGATGGTCGCTAAATGGAATATCCGTTGTATACTTGTGATTTAATTAATGTGTGTAAGAAGTCCTCTATCATTTTGCAAACAACCACGCGAAATTTTGAGTCATTATTTATCGAAAATATCCGCACGTATTGACACTACTTTAATTAATAACTCAGAAATTTGTGATCATTTGCAAAATGTGATTATTGTGATTATTTGCGAAATGATAGAGGACTCTTTTGTTCAGAATGGCCTGGTCTACGAATGTATGACAGCTGTTGTACCTACGCGGGGAGAAAAAAATACAAACAATAAAAAACAGAAATAATACAAAAAGTACAAAAATACATACTGCGTTCGAATAAATATTGCTTGTTTTAAGTCTTGTTACGTGCATTTAAATGAATATTATTTGCAAGTCTCGTTACGAGTTTACATATCTGCAAATATAATAAATAATAACATAAATTCATCATAAGCATCAAATTGTACTGAGAATATATTCTGAATCCTAGTAAGTTCAGTACTTCAGTCAAGAATATAGAAGAAATATGAAGTTAAAAAACTAGAACCGGAACTTCGGCTTTCTTATTCCAATTAATCCGAATTAAACTTTTCTACGATAAAGTTTATAATATTCTTGAGAATGGAACACATTCTTTTTTCGAATGAATAATAATGAGCTTCTCTAATATTCGCGATGAATAGATTTTAGTGCTTCATTATCAAGAAAATATTCTTCGTTGAAGATAACCATTATTTAAAAGAAGAGAAATAAACCGAATAATTGTTTTTTCTTTGCGGTACAATAATATTTCTTTTTATGAACACCGATCTTAGAATCGTATTTGAAATATAACACTTCTGACCAGAAACCACAGAGCAGATTTCTCAACTAGAATTCATAATTACTTCGGGAATCTGTGGACCGGACTCCGATTAGATCCCAAGTAATTTTCAACGCGAGCAACGTGATTAGTTTTCACCCTTTTCGCTGCGCTCTATCGTCGAAAAATTACGTATCTGCCGATCGCAGATCTCTCTTGTCGAATTGGAAATTATCAGAATGATCGAATTATTAGACATCCTCGCCGGTATTCCGCCGATGCGAGCGGACGTCTCCCCTTTGAAAATTAGCCCTCCAATTTTCCTTACTGGCCAGATCTGGACTTTGACGCGCGGAATTTAACCGTCCGGGATGCAATGATGCCCGCGAAATGCGATGGCCTTTGTGCCGGGGCCATCGTCGAGTTTAATCGTCGAATTTAATGAAAGCATCCGGCAAAAACTGGGAGAAGCGCTTCCGCGGTTATTATTCGCGCGACGTGCGATGAAATACTCATTTGACGCTCGTTAAGTGCACGTCGGCGCAACTAGCGCGCTCCGCCGGAGAGAGGAATATGTTCTCTTAGAGAAGGCCTCGACTTGATCCCATGACCGGGACCGGAGGGAAAGCTCGGTCCTGGATGTCCTGCGACCGAAAGCCGGCCGAGCGTCTCCGACGGACACCGAGAGCGCGCTTTTCCATGCTCGCATGCGAGACAGAAGTAATTAAAACTCGCGGATCGCGTGCGTCGTGCGGGCGCGAGCGTCCACGACGCGCCGGTGTTCGTCGGGGGGGCTTGCGCGAAATTGGAATTCCATTTTAATGTGTTTAACAAAACGCGGAAGATTAAGCGGAAGAATCCTGGGGAAATTGATCGGCAGCCCGCGAGAGACGTCCCAAGATCGATAGTCTGTCCCGTCTAATAAACGCGATCGCGGCATTTATTCCTAGCCATTTTTCTGATATTACGGAGATAAATGATCGGCGACGCGGGGACCCACCACGGGAGGGGGGAGGGTAGGCATCGGGGACGCGGCTGTGTATCCGAGGAGTCGTCCGAATACGCCGTTTGCACGGCATGCACGTTGCACCGGCAAATTGAAAACGTGTTTGGCCATGTATAACGTACACGCTTAGGCTTCGTGAATGTTTTTAATTCGGATACGCGCGCGCTGAACGGTCACCGAATTCCACAGGAGAAAGAATGAGAGGCAGAGAGAGAGAGAGAGAGGGAGTGAGTGAGGGAGAGGGGGAGAGAGAGAGAGAAAATCGGCGAAGGTAAGGACGCGCCATTGCGCCGTCTCCATTAGACGCGAATATTTCATAATAAGGCACGGGAACAAACATAATAAATATTACACGCATGCATACGTTGAAACGCGTACCTATCCGGCCCGACTTACGTAACATAATAATCCATATTTCTCTCTCTCTCTCTCTCTCTGTCTCTTTCTTTCTCTTTCTCTCTCTCTCTTTCTCTCGGCGTACGTTACGCGGTTCGCACCGGTGGGTTCGTTAAACCGGCGTCGCACGGTCGCTCGGAGTTGCGGACGGGAGCGGCGCGTGTCAGCGTCATTTCCAGCCGGAAAATCCGGAGCGAGATGCCATTGTAAGGAGGTCCTCGTCAAAACGGCGGTTGATTTCCGGGGAGATTAATAATCTTCGAACGGCGCGACTGCAACGCTCGCGCGTTCGCGGGAATTCACTGTCTTTCTCTCTTTCTTGCGCACGCGACTGAGGGAAGTTCTCGGCCGAACTTTATTATAAAACTAATATTTTCCAAGTTCTATGAGGTATTACGATAGTTTTCTGAAAGGGCCTGCCAGCCGAGCGGCAAGGCGAAATGGTTCGCGGGGGCGAAACTTCAATATTCGGCGACCATAACGACACCGACTGATATATTATTTCCTACAACTTCTACTCTCGGGGTTTTGTCTGCTCTGCGGCCGGAAGAAAGGGGAGAAAACGCGGGAGGGAGGGGGGTGACGGCGGCCGCGACGGTGATGGTGTGGCGGTGGCGGTGGAGCGGCCAAGAGTACAGCTAGGCGGTGAAGACGATGGGAGGGAAGAAGAAAAAAAAGAAAATGGAAACTTGATTAAGAATTCCATCCGCTCGTAGTCTCGCGCGAGCGTATTCCTCCTACCAGGGCGGCGATGTTCGTCGTTGCGTAGTGAGATGAACGACCGGCGATGCGAAGATTTAATAATGAAATTGCAGCCGCGGCTGCGCGAGCCGCGCTTTCCGCGAAGGATTTTTTAATGAAATCCGTCGGACAGACGAACAGGGGCGAATGAGCCGGTCGGTCGGTCGGGCGGACGCGTGATCACGGAGACGAAATCTCGCGCGACTTACGGTCCATCACTTAAATTAAGCCTCGCGTAGACGACGAGAATTGAAATCCTCCGAAGTGCTCGACGGCGGTGACCGCGGCGCATCGTGCAAATTAACCCTTTCGAACGCGAACGGGTCGAAGCGCGCGAAGTTGCATCTCCAACTAGTCACTGCACTCGTTCATTGATGCGACGATAACGATAACGTCCGTTAGGAAGTAGTTCCGCCGAGTCCCGAGCTGTATCGTTATACTACGGTGTATTTTGTTGACTGAAGACCGATCGAGTTTGGAAACCCGTGTGAAAAGTTTCTCGGGATCTAACTGAGGCGTCCGATTTCCCAAAATAACACCGGTCAACAAATTTCAACTTTTCCCGAACCGGAATTACAATTTTACTTTAAGTCTCTAATTTAGCTCTGCATTAAGTGTTCCAAGGTGTTCCATTGTGCTCCATTGATGCTACAAGTGGGGAAGTTATTGCCGTTTACTCCACTTGAAGACTTAATGTAGAACTAAAATAGACTCTGGAAGGCTAAATTCCCTTTAGAGCATTAAAAGAATACTTATTGTGCTCCTTTGATGTTAAAAGTGGGGACTTATTTCTGTTTTCTTCACTTGAACAGTTAATGGAGAATTTGCGATTTTGGACTTGGGTTGTATCCAAAATGAGAATAGGTGTCTCTGAATGGTTTTCGTCTGTTGAATACGAATTCAAGTTTGACTATTGGATTATGATTTTGAGAAAAATGATGTCAAACAGGCCAAAAACGTCAATTTTGAGGGTTTTCATGACGTACCACTGAAAGCAAATTTTTCTCTTACATTTCGTTAATATCACGGAAAAGTGTTAACTTTTAGCTTTAAAATGCGTCTTGTATCATCCCGGTGGACCGGGAATGGACCTTTCATTGTCAAAATACAGGTATCGTAATGAGGTAACTTATTTTGAGTCAACTTTATACATTCTAATTAGAATCTATATATTGGAAAATGTCGGAAAATTTCTGTGCGAAAGAGAAAGTTATAAAAATATCTTCTGACGTAGATAAAAGTTATCTTTTTATTTCAAGGAGTGTACACGGAGAAAAGTGATTATTTGAGTTAATATGTCAAGGAACGAACTAAATGAGTTTCGACTGAAGCAAGCAAAATTTTTATAAACCAACTCAGATATTAGAATCAGAAATTCTGTTTCCTTTAAATAAAACGTATTTGGTTCATTTGTTGTCACGTTCAACCGGTCTATTTTTTTCTGTGTGGAGGACGTTTCCAGAACGGTGAAGAATTGAATGCAACGGATCAGAATTAGAAGCACTGTCAATCTCGGTCGTTGCAAGTTATCGATCGTCACGATATTTCACACGGTCCCGTGTAGAAAATTTCTTCGGACTTTAAATCGGAATTCAGTCCGATTCCCTAAAAATAATTATGGATTCCATACAGACAATCCACGTAGGTTCTAGTTAGAAGTGTAATGATCCAAATATACGTTCTTCTATTATATTAAATCTTATTGTAATTAAAATTCCCGGAAAGTCTGTCAGAAGATGTCAGATATTTTATGTTTCTCGTAATCGTATAATGACAGTTTTAAGCTATACACAGAATCTACATGCTGGCCAATGAATATTCAAATAGTATATTTATAGGAATATTCAAATATTAAATTTTTGTTTCTCAAAATTCGTTTGAAATTAAGCTGAATCAATTGTTTATGTGATTTTTATTTTAATCTCGTTTTATTTGGCCTTTTCTGCCATGAGATATCTAGAAAGATATATAAATTTATGTAATTTGTACTATAGTGGGAAATTTTCCTGTTTATTTAATATAATATAATATAATAATGATATAATAACATACGATTCTAAATGGGGAACATAAGCAGATTTTATTTGACCATCTTCAACGTTTCCCCAGAAATTATTTCTGACTTCTATTATATGCTACGATTGAACAAAATATACGAAACACTTTTAGTATTTATACTTTACAAGTTCACGCACGCACACACATACACACATACACACACACATATATATACGCGCACGCTTTAAACATAGTAACATTAAAAGTGTAACCTCGTTTATTAATTTTCTGTTATTCGACTCTGGCGATAGCAGGCAAATGTGGCATCGTGGAAAAGAATCTTCATCTCATGTGTCGGGTAAGAATAGGACTCTCCATTGGTCCATCTCACAATAGAATAACTTTTTTTTGGGACAACTTTCGATATTCCAATTGGAATCTATGTCGCGTGTGGAAAAAACTGGAAAAATGTATCTGCTTTCTGGTGTTCGCCGTTCGACAGAGACACATTCATTTCGCTTATCTCATTTTTTTTTTCATTCTTATGTGCGCTCTTTACGCTTTCGTACGTTTTATTCTGACAGCAACGGGCACCGCGACTGGTCACTCGGCTTACGGGGCGACATCGGAGCACCCCAGCGAGGGAGATTCGTGGGAAAACGGAAGGGAGAGAAGTCGGAAGCGGTGGGAAAAGTGGGAGTCGGTCGCGAGGTCGAAGTACCGGGAGGAAGGGACGGAGATAACGGTGCCAAAAGAGAGAGAGAGAGAGAGAGAGAGAGAATGAGAAAGGGGGTCGCGACGGGAGAACAAAGGGTGCTTATCGACACCGCGGTTCTTATCCTCCCGGTAATTCCTTTTATTTTATCCGTTTCTTCTCCCGGCTCCGCACGCGCGCGCAAGAGAGGGAGAGAGAGAGAGAGAGAGAGAGACAGTCTTCGAACGACGACGGTGGCCCGGTTATCCGTAAGATAATCAGATCGAGATCTACTCGAGCGTGGACCGCTATTTCCGGGGCGTAGCCCGAGGGCGCTCCGATTTTTTTCCCTATTAGAAATGTTTCTCCGCCGGGATAAGAGCGACATTAATTCACTTCGGCGTAGCAATTTGCTGAACTTCGCGGGAAAGCGACAGTGGCGTGTCGCGGAAATCAACGGTGAAGTTTGACGTCGCCGGCCGGTAACTCCTAAACGACATTGCACGAGAAACGAACTCTTCTCTGCTCTTCCTCCCCCTCCTTCCCCCATCTTCCCGGTTAAATCGATCGAATTAATTTTTCACTCGAGACCCTCAGGCTCGCGACGTTCTCTCGTGCGTGTGCACGCGACGACTGTCGGCCGAGAGGAACAGGTGATCAATTTGGCGCGGCGCCTCGCTTTCTCCGCCCTTGCGTGAGTTTTTAGTTTCCCGAAAGAAGCCGTTTTCCTTCTCTCTTTCTCTCTCTCTCTCTCTCTCTCTCTGTCACTCGCGCGATACCGCAGTTCGTCCGAGCGAGTTCGAAGCGCGCCCGCGGATCAGAGAACCCGCTCTGACGGAGTAAGGGGCTTTTTTGCGAGTCAATATTTAACGAACTTACCGGGTGTAGATGACGTACTGCGAAATTGGAGTGTTGTGGGAATTAACACCAGGTGCCCACGATATATTCACGGCTTTGGACGTGTAACTTATGACGAGCGGTCGTTCCGGCGGATCCGGCACATCTGAAAGCAGAATTTCTATCATTCAGCAACCGGAACGGACGCATACACCACGCAATTTGCAAATCGTAAAAACCGAGCCGACCGATCGATCGATTATTCTTCCAGCGCGTCCCGCCGCCGCCGTAAATCCGGCTAAACGAATATCGTACACGGACGTGCGGCGCTCTCTTTCGCTACTTAGGGAGGAAATTATTTACGAAGTAGTTACAGCAAACTGTATGTACGGGCGCGCGACGCGTCCTGAGGCACGACGCTACTAACTCGCTTAGTTCCTTAAGCTAAAATTTATTTTGTCGAAAGTTCGAGTCACGTAGTTGATATTTCTTACGGGTATTTGCATCGACGCGGAATGCGAGAGCGCAAAGACCGGGAGCTCTCTTCTTGCGCGCGGATTCTTGCGACGCGCCATATTTTCGAGGCAATCTTCCTGTCGGGGGGGGGGGGGGGGGNGGAAACACTCGATGCGTTTCGTCGATCATGTCGACGTACGTGTTACGACTCCTCGTCTGATACTTCGAACGTTAAATCACCGTAATGTGTTCGCTCTCCCCGAGCAGAAGTATGAAACGAAGTAGATTTCGTCGTAGAATATTTAATTATCAGCTTATGCATCGAAACATTTACGACGTGAAATATGACGTACAATCTATGATTTGCGATCAAATTGCTGAGGTGAATGCCTCAAGTGACAGGATGACGGTTTGTGACGATCGCATCTGTACTTCTTAATAAGTCAAATAATATAGCTTTACATTTATCCTAAAAAGTATGCTTTTATTATAAACTTTTTATATTATCCGTTATAACAAGTTTCGAATCAAATTAAAAGCCATAATGAATGCAGGTGTATCATAATTATAAGCGCACTGCTAACAGTGACAGTTCAAACAATTACTCGCTGACATCTTAGAGGTTGGTTGTTAAGGAGATGCCATACTTGAAAACTTCGACAGAATATTGATATTTTTCGGCAAGGTTTGCATCGTGAATTGTAAACGCTTTTACACGGCGAAAGTACGCGCGAAAATGAATCGGAGTATTGTATGTAGCGAAAATGATAAAAAAAATTTCAAAGTGACATCCGTAGCTGTCAGTTAGTGTAAATATTTGCCTGATGCTGAAATCCTGCAGCTCGTATATACCGAATATGTCGATACTCCAATCAGAGAAATTTCAAAGAATATTTTTACACTTTTTACAATGTAATTTAGAGACCTAAAAAGATACGAAAAACTTGCAGAAAAATTGTTATACGTATTAGCTTAATTTAGCTTGATTGTTATACATCTTAGCCAAATTTTCCGTCAGATATGGTAAAAGCACAGTTGCAGAGTAGCGTACATTCATCATGTCCACATTTATATCGCACTTACAATTACGTAAGATCTGTATGAACAAGACAAACAAAAAGACTAACGTGAACGTGTCTATGTTTATATAATATAACATTTTGAGGATCGCTTTTACACTTCTTTAGAATCGCAAAATTTAGCAAATAGTGCGAGTTCTCAGCCTATAAACTGTTATGTTTAGATTGATGATAGGGACGTTCTGTATCAATTTGTGGTATTTCGAATAATGATTTTTGCTTGTCAGTAATAGGGCTATTCGTATATTCATCACCTGTCAGTAACATAGGCGTAGGGGAGACCGGGGCTAATTAATAAATTTCTAACAGGAGCATTTCTGCAGAATGGTGCAAGTAGAGATTTCACAATCATCTTTCACATGTTTGGGATCTCTGCTCGCTCGATTACAAATCAATTAAAATTTTATCATAAATTAAAAGAAAAATCTAATATAATTATAGAACCCGAAATTCTTGAACTTTCGAAAATAAATGTTACATATTCACATAACACATTATTCTAATAATTTATTAATTTACCCACACGACACGAGGTTACTTTGCAGTTAATTAGGACATTCTCCCTTACGCAAGTTATTATTATTATTAATACGAAAAAGGTCTCCGAGAGACGAGAAACTCATATCATCGAGATATTTAATGCATCGGCTGTCAGGGCGCGGCGTTTGCAATCCGGATAAATGTAAGCCGACCATGGCGGTGTATAAGGTAGCAATTTGGTGCGGTTGCGTAAAACCATCTCGGCGTATAACAAACACCCGCCTCTTTCATACGCGATGCACGAAATGCCATGTAATCACGAAGGTGTGCTCACTTGATCGGCTTTCGTTCGTTTTGACGGTTTAGTAATTAAGCCCGGGATATCTAATTTTCATTACAGGAAAGTCGACCGCAGCAAAATAGTTTTGCGTTCGGGAATAAACCGAATTTTCATTATGTAACGCCCCGTTCGCGCCCGGCGTCGTTCAGTCGCACCGCCAAAAGAGGGGGTACCGCGAATTAATTAGAAAAATCGCGATATCGCGTCGGGCTTACCCCTCTCTTTTTCTTCCCCGCTCGTTTACAACGATCCGACGGGCTGAAAACAGTGTCCCCCGAACACCGTGTGTGATCCGAATGAATGAACAATGCGAATTAATCGGGGGGCCATAAAAGCTGAGCTTTGAAAAATTCAAAGTCGCCCATTTGCAAATTCAACGATTCTGCGCGTTTGTCTCCCCCCCCCCCCCCCACCCCNCTCGATCGTTAACACGGCTCACCCCGCCCGGAACGTCAGCGAGCAAGCGCGCGCGACTTTACCGAGTGCGACTCGGTAAATACGAGCGAGGGGGCGCGTTTTCGCGAAACTTCCTTCTCTCTCGTCGTCGAAGCGAGCTGCGAGCTCGCGAGGAAAACACCGATCACGCTCTCTGCGGAGACGGCTGCGGCCGCATCGGATAAGGCTCGGCCGTTTAATATGCACCGGCGCGCGGCGCGGCGAAATATAACATTGCGCGCACGTTGCATAAGATCATAAATGAGAGCGGGGACCTCTAACCTCTCAGGATAGAGTCGTCATCCTTTTCTGACCTCGCTGCGCGCGCCTTCCCGTGGCTGTTTATGCCGGCCGTTACCGCACGTCGTGACGCCCGACGTGCGACGGGAAAAATTCCGAATTCCCCGACTCTTTCCGCGAGCGACTTTCCGCGCGTACGCGCCGTGCGCGACCCCCGAACGTTATTAAGTATTGAACACGCGTGTGACCGAGGGGGGGGGGGGGGNGAAAGTTACGAAACATTTTAATCCGTTGACTGTTTCGGTCGCGCGTGAGCGAACGAACGCGCGGTTTTTGCGCGATTAAATGCGATACTAAAAATACGCGTTTGTCCGCGCGCGATTGATATCCCACGTGCAATATGGCTCACCGATAGAGATTGCGAAAAAAAAAAGGAGGCTATATAGCGGGGCATTTTAATTCGTCGTTTATTTTGCCGCCGCGTCACGGGGGTGAGAGAGGGAGGGAAGGGGGAGAGAGAGAGAGGGAGGAGATAACCCGCATGAATTTTATGCGATTGAACGTGTGCACTTAGCGTCGAACGCGCAACTTGTGTCCGCACAATATATCGCTCGGTGATAGGCTGCGAATAAAAAAAAAATGCGTAACGATATATTCCATAATTCATCCCGCTCGAGCTTCGGGCTCGCTGAAAAGTTACACGACACGTGGCAGATTTAACCCTTTAATCCCTGTAGACCGGGAAGCTACTGTATTGGCGTAGTAGCAATTTTGTGAAATACAACTACGATTCTTATTATTATTATTATTATTATTATTATTATTATTGTTATTATCGACTTTTCCCATATGAAATAGCGAAAATGATGCGAGTGTTGCGACTTGAAAGAAATAAATACACAAATACATTTATTTCATACAAATGTATATACAGATAAAATATATTTTGGAATTTGTATGAATATGTGATATATTTATGCAAATAGTAGAGATTTTGTTTTATATTTTGGTTTTCTTATTATCATCATGTCATCTGACTGAGTCAATATATTTGCATGCACACGAGCATTTTTTATTTTACCATATCAGACATATTGCATATTTTTGCATAATATTTTACTAGAAACAAATAAAATTTGTTTTTTCATTATTCTTCACATAAAAAAAGTTGCTGTATGATCAAATAAGATAAAAAAAGATCAATTTGAAAATATCGTGTCCGTACGAGTCGGGAAGCCACTATAGTGCGGCGCGGCGAGGATGTCGTTTTTCACTAGTCTATTCTTTCATACGTATAAAAGAGTTCTGGTTTAAAAACCGTAAAAGTCGCCCAAAATATCGCCCGGTCTGTAAGAGTTACGGGCTCAGTGTAATTATGTATATTAATTTCCCCAAATTTTATCTGTTGTTAAAGTAATGGTTCCGCCGGTATAATATTCAATTTATCCGAAATATGAAGCTGTATTTTTCGTTCCAAACCATGAGATAGTGTATTTCCAGCTGAAGACCAATACATGCGGTCGCATGTAGAGCAAAGTTGCCGGATTTATATAAAGTTTCTCATGAGAAAACCACGTCAGTATATTCTACTTATGAACATTTTGTCCGACGTTCTTCAACGGCTATGTTATAAATGAGCGGAAGACAAATATTTTTTACATGAAACAATTTTAATACTTTCTCGCTTTTATACCTTAAAAGCCCAATGTGCATTCAGAAAATCACACTTCTCGACGGCCGATTTTATTCGGACGGAAAAAAACATTCGTCAGGAACGTCCTCTTTAAGACGATCTTGTAAGTTACAACATTTTACTCCAATGGGATCGACGTGCGGGCCTTAAAGGGTTAAACGTGCGCTCTAATCGACGTGATCTCAGTCGAGGCTCGCATGACGAGATGTCGAATTAATTCCGGCTGTCGCGCGAGTCCGTCGCGCGTCGTATTTTCCTCGACGCGACGAAATATTACAACGTTCTCTCGCACGCTATCTCGCGTATAGACGCACGTTAACCGCGTGAGAAGTGTAATAAACATCAGCGAGCTTCGTAAGAGTCGCTCACTCGCGACGCGAACGGTCGGGCATTACTTTTATTGTTTTTCTTTGTGAAAAGCAGCCACGTGCGCGTGGAATCGTTTTACAATTAATAACAGGACTCTTTGTATTAAACTCATGAATAAACCATACTTTTTTTCATATTATCTCTCAGTTTTCGTACAATCCGCTGCGCGCGCGTCTCCGTCGTCGACGCTTGCTGCACGGTGGATACCGCTAGGAAATAAATTCAGAAATGTAGAACGAATGAAATTTTCTCTGAACGCAACTGTCGTCCGTGGATCTTTATTAATTTCACATTCACCTTTCCAGTTGGCGAACGAAAATAGAAAACCGCGGTCGTATTACGCGCACCTTGAGTGACTAACCGGTCTGTCTTTTCTCTCCCCTTCCCCCCGTCCCGCCCCTCTTTCTCCCTCTCTCTATCTTTTTCTCCTCTCGAGCGAAACGTACGTGAAGCAAACAGGACCCGAGCGAATCGACTCTCGCCAGGAGAGAAAATATTCTTTCGTATCCGCTCCTCACAAGTTTTTGCGCAGCTTTGTACAAACGACCGACGTATTTCCTTCCGTTATTCCCCGATAAAGCGTGAAAATTCAAATTTCCCTTCCTTAATGTTGCACCGCCTATTAACTCATTTATGCGCATGAATTCGCGTTTTGTTACGTCCGCGTTTGCATTTTAGTTTTGCATCGTGCAAACATGACGGCCGGTGTAAATGAGTTAACCGGTTGTGCTCTTTTGGATAATTCACTTCGTAAATCCTGTAAAAAATTGAGTTCAGATGGGAAATAAATTCAACGCGTTAAAGAGAGAGAGAGAGAGAGAGAGAGAGAGAGAGAGAGAAAGAGGAGACACAGAGCGGAAAAGAGCAACGAGGTTCTCTATATCTATTGTTCCTTCCGCCGTTAGACTTTCCTCTTCCCGCCGGAAGAAAACAGTTTTAGAAATGGCTCCTTCGGAAGAAGAATTTTCTTTCAGAAGAATCTTCTTCTTCCCTTCTTCCTCTTCATTTTTTTTTCTTCTTTTCTATCACGTGCTCGTCGCCGGACGATTGTCTCGTCGCTTCTTATCTGTTCCTTTCTGCTCCAACGAGAAAGAAGCGAGCGCGGTCGCTATATTCAATAGAAAAAAGGTTAAGAGAGGAGAGAAGAGAGTAAAAGAGAGAGAGGGAGAAAGAGAAATTAAAACCAATCGCAAGACTTTGCATTAATTTTCGGCGAGGAGCAGAGGTTACGGGAACCTACCTCCGATCGCGACCATTAATTCTATGCTATTTAAACAGGCTCCGCGCTCGCTGCACCCTGCGCGTCGCGGTCTTTCATTAATAATTCATGCCTGCCGCTTTACGGGGTCAACAGTGGACGTTTCTTTATCCGAGCCGCAAGTTGTGCGCGCCGCACAAAGCCACCGACGAACGTGAGGCAAAGTAGAATCGGGCGCGAGTTACGGACGATCGTACGAGAGAGCGCGCGCGAGATGCGAGTCTCGTTTAAACGGATCTCTACACTTAACGTTTTGCAGTATTCAAAACGGCTCCGGTGGGAATGAAACGTTTATAAATCTCGCGGAATGTTTAGATCTCTGGTCACACCGGCCGGGCGCAACGTGCGCGCTCGAATTTGCCGCGGCGCGAAACATCGATCGTTAACTTTTAACCGGCCGAGAGGCGAATAACCGCGCGATAAAATAATCGCGGCGCTCAACGACACACCGTTGTCACCGTGAGAATGTCCCAATTCGTGACGGTCGCATCTGTTCCTTTCAACACATTTCGTTTCTCTTTTCTTCTTATATAAGAACAGAAAATTGTATCCACCTTCAAAATCTTTTTACCGAAGCACAGCCTGGATTTTTGCCTTTCAGAAAATAATTTCACCTTTCAGAAGATAATTTCTCCCGACAGCCGGTGGAGATAAAAAGTGATCTCGCAAAACACACTGTTTTAATTCATTGCCTCATCCTTTCAATTAATTGATTCAAAATAGTAACAAAATAAAAAAATTGAAAAAACAATGACGAGGTATTGTCGCCAATAGTTCGAATCGCCGAAAATGATGATTCCCGTTATGGTGCGATTCACCGTGTTTCATACACTGTGAGAAAATCAATTTCATGTCGCTAATTGAAACTTCCAGCACTTTTGAGAGCCACGTTATAAATTAATGAAAATTTCATCATAAATTTGAAAAATTTCACACAATTGGAATCTCATATGTTCAAACTTTCAAACAAAATAAATGTCACACAACACATATATTATTATTATAATTTATTAATCTATTTTCACGATGAGATTATTTTGTCATTAATTGGGACACTCACATTATATCGGGCCAGCGGATGAAACGCCACTTACATACGCGAAATTGTTTCCCATTATGTTGCATCAAATTGTTTCAACCCGTTGTACTTCGCGAAAATAAAAAAGATGAAAAACGGCAAAAATGTAAAAGCGAAAAGAGAAGGAGAGTATGGCGTCATATCTTCCTTTCATTCTTTTTTTCGCGTGAAATCTGTGCTTAAACGCGCCGACTGAAATATGCGGGATGAGTGCGCGGGGTGACTAATTAAATTTCAAGGTGACGGGTTAACTCTCCGCCCGGGTGAATGTACGCGACAGTTCTTCCGAGTTAGAAAGTAGACGGTCCGTGCAATAAAGTTAATTGTTGAAAGTATTTCTCGTACGTACTTGCCGGCGGTGGAGAGTGACCGATACAGGAGGAGTGCACAATGTATATCCGTGCGGGCGCGCGTGGTAGTGCATACCGGGATAACCGCGTATGCGCGCCGAAGGATGCCGCCGCGTCGTCCTTTACGGGGTAGGTAGAATATAAATTCCTACGAGCGCGTTTACCGGAATTTACGAGCGTCATTTTAAGAACTGTTTTGCCTTGCTCAACCATATGGCTCCCACGTAAATATCTCTCACCCCGTTTCGTCGTTAAAACTCAGTACTCGACCATTAACCGTAGTCTCTGCCTACTCGTGATACGGTAAGCTTCCTTTTCGCCGACGTCATCAGTATAATTAGCACTTTAGCTAATTGTGATGAGATTGGCGTAACTTAGCTTAATTAGATTCGTGTACCTCTTTTTTCCCCTCTCGCTCTTGAGAGAGATCCGCCTTATAGGCAGCGCACGAGTTTACGGTATGCGATTGATGACAGTGGCGTTAATTCTATTTGTCTCCCTAATGATTTTAGCGCGACGGACGCTTCAGAAGCCAGCGTCCGTCGCCGCGTTTCATGCTAGAATCTGTTCTAATTTGATGAATCTGTTCTAATTGATCCTCTGGTCATTCTACGTGTAAAAGTACCGGGGCAAAATCGTCGCAAGGTATATGTTTACTTTCGAGATATTTTACATTTTATCTTGATACTTTACACCACAATTACCTTAACAGACCTTACCAATAACGAGAAACGAATATAAATCGCTTCTCTTTCCAATTAACACACAAAAATATTAAGACGAGGTTGTCGAAAATAAATAATTTTCAAAATATTTCCAACGCTGCCATCCAGTCACTTAAGTCATCTTGTGTCACTTTTCCTTGACAAATAACTAAAAAATTTACTGTCACCCAAAACGCGTTACTATAACCACCTTTTCCCTGAGCTGTCGATAAATTTGTAAAATATGGACTTTAAAAATATTAATATGAAGAATAAAATTATCCGATATGTCATTTTAATAGCAATAAAGCAATATATCTATATATATTTTCAACGCGTTTCTCTTAATAAAACTGCTCCGAAAGCGTATTTACGTCGTTCAATCTCTTACTCTTTCCTTGTTATAAACTTTTAAACCGTACTATGAAAAGAATTCGCTGTGTTGAATTTTTCAAAAATAAACCTGAGAAGATAAGAGAAGATGTTTTTTTGTTGAACGTTATTCAAGTGGCCTTAGTTACTCTTAGAACATTTGGCAAAAAATGTCATTTTTAGTTACTATTTTAATGTCTGAGAGATTATTTTCTATCATCTTTTCCGCCAAGAAATAGTCTATTTCACTTTTTCATTCCGGTAACTGGATGGCAGCGCTGAAAATTTCATATCTTTCATATTGTACTGAAAAATATCAGGATAAAATATAAAATAACTCTGAAAGTATACACTTTTCGATGATTTTACTCCAGTATTTTTATATGAAGAATGACCGAAGGGATCAATTCATGTTAAAGAATCTATATAATTCTATAAAAAAAAAAAATTAAATCTTTGGAATAATTAAAAAAAATAGTTGAACAATGTAATATTATTATTATTTTATCCTTCCCACGACATCTTATTCATTTTCATCTGAAAATTTTTTTTTAATAATTGCATTTCTTTAAAAACATTAATATTATTTAATATGAGGAATGAAATTATCTAATATGTCATTTTAATAGCAATAAAGCAATTTTTCGCAAAAAGCCGTTTTTCTTTTGCTTTTCCAGCGATTAAAAAATTCGGGGGCGTTTGTAACCATAAAAATATATTTTGATATCGTCGTATGGTGTCACGTTAGTTGATGAAATATTCGACTATTTTATATCATCAATAAATGACAATAATGCGCTATATATTAAGTGACGTCTTTTCTCTTCAAAAAAAAATCGTCTTTCCGATACGTTCATAAGATTATATTATTATTTCGAGCAGAACGTAATTTTCCCGGTAGGTCGCGTATCAATATTTCAAGATATTCCTCGTGACTAAAAAAAGAAAATCGCGTCTCTGACATTGGAAATTAATTACAAGTCTTAACTCGGAGACTCCGGGAGATGCGCATGGAAAAATCAGAGCGCGATCGATCGATACAAATCGCGAACGATGCCGCTGCCGGCACTCGGCATCTCTCTCTCTCTCTCTCCCTCTTTTTCTCTTTCCGTGGGATATGCACGCGCGCGCGCGACCGTCCGTATCACAACGTAGCGCAGCATAGCGGTGCGGAAGAAGAGAGCGGAGCGCAGCACGTCGTGTCGCGGCAATGGTCGATATTTTCCCTGCGCGACCGAGACACGTCCCCGTCGTTAGCCGGAGAATAGGATTACGGGGCTCGAAGGCGCGCGCAAAGTGAAAAATCGCAAAGTGTCCCGGTGAAATTGGTCCGTGGCCCGTGCCCAGACCCAGAGAACGAGAGAGAGAGAGAGAGAAAGTCGCCTTACCGCCGTCGAGATATCGATTCGATGCGCCCGGATTTGCGTGGTCTTTTGTGTGCAAGGGTGGGCCCAGGTGCTGGCGGACGAACCGTAATAGAAGGCAGTTTCCACGGAGTGCGTTTGGAAACACTGAGCCCCCGAAGGTGAAAGGGTTTCCCTTCGTCTTTCTTCGTTTTTCGTCCATTTTTACCTCTCCGCTTTCGCCCGTCAGCTTTTCTTTACATACATAGCGCGCGTACGTGCACGTATATATACATACTATATACATATATATCGCAGGCACTCACAGAAGTGTGTGTGTGTGTGTGTGCGCGCGCAAGAGGACATTCGCGTCGGTACATACCTGTCGCGGATATGTACGACTATCGGGCCTTCCATGCATTTACTTCATTTGCACGTACACACCTACACACGTGTAATATATATATATATATATATATAATATATGTGTGTGTGTGTGTGTGTGTGTGTGTGTGTGTGTGTGTGTGTGTGTGCACGGCGAGTATGTACGGTCTCCCCTATCCGGCTATATCCAGCGAAATAATTCGTAATGCAATGGCAGAAATAAAAAAGGAACGAAAAAAGCAAAGGGGAGAAGGATATTTCGTATAAAAGTCGCGCGCGCGTAGTTTAAAGGGTCGTGCGACGGCGACGCACCGCGGTCCTCGGCCGCGCGAGTTCGCGAAAATTTCCATACTGCCGCTACATTACGGCTTTTTAAACGAGAAACGTCCAATTCCGCCGCCACCGCTTATTCTTCGTCCTTACGTACGACGCCATAATTTCCCACCTCCCCCCCACCGAGCGTTTCGATCATGTGACAGCCGCCGCGACGCAACACGTCGCGAAACGTCGAAACGAATTTGTCGACGGCGGATATTCGAAGTTCCCTTCCTCAGTCGCTCTTTATCACTTGAGGAAGGTCGGAACCTACGACCGAAACGTTTGGATTCATCGACTTTTCAAGTCTCATCTTTTTTAATCTGGCAACTACTCACCGGTGGCGTTGACTCCTATAGGCCCCTTTCAATTAACCTGTTAACCGGGGAATTCCTTTTTTAATTACGCAACACGGACGTATTTATACGTCCCGCTCGGTTAACAGGTTAAGGAGGCAGTCTACAGCGTGAGAGAACGACCTGTTTCTGTGTTTCTGTGTTCTGTGAATTTTTGCCAAGAAAACTAATGCATCATTTTATGCTTTTACACATGTATTCATACATATTTAATAAGTGTTTACAAGTTTTTATGTGGCTAAATATTTATCATTTTTATGTTGTAACAATTTGAAAGAAGCGCGTGAACAGGAACATATATATCGCTGGTGTGCATGATGATAGTCCTCTAACTTAAATGAAACAAAAAATTCCAAAAGGTTTTATTATTATTATGAATGTGACTATGGTATTAACTAAAAACAAATTCAAAATATTGCAAATTACAAAGATAACGGAGTTTTAAGAAACAAGAGTATCGATTTTCCGGACAAATATTTTTTTATTTTAACAGCTATAAAAGTAGTTAAGGTAGATTTGATGATAATTTTAGTTCATACGATAAATAGATGTATATTTTATATGTATGTCATAGTTAATGCCGATCGGTTCAGTATTTCTTGAAAAATATGATTTTCCAGAAAAATCCATTTAAAATTTCAAGACTGCAACAGAAGTATATAAACTTGATATTTAATCGGTAATATAACAGGGTTTTACAATAAACCTATCTCTACTTCAAAATGCTCGTATTTTTTCCTGCATTTCTAATCTACGAAGAATACAGGCTTCTTCTGCAAACGCTTGAAATTCGAAGCGTTCAAAACGTTGCTTGTCTTGTATGTCGACAAATAATTTGGTTTATGGTCCAATAGTCACGCCCATGATTGCCGGTATTTTTAGAAGTGAGCAGTAGCCTTCGTTAAAAATGCATGTAGCAATTTCAACTGTTTTTGCAGCAGAAAAAATATGTTCCGGCAGCATTGAACGACCGTTGGAATTTGCCCTTCCCAAATCAACATTTATGACGACCTTTTCAAAACCAACACATACAGTCTGTCAAGGAACAACCGAAAGATTATTTTGTGAAAGAATGCTGTAGTTCGGCGCAGCTGCCTTTGAGTGCGTTCAGTCAGTGCACAAAATGGTTTGGGCACCGCAAACAATAAATATATCTATAGTTCCGTTATTTTTACGAATTTCAACAAAACCTTCTAGAAACTTATTCTTGTGATCTTAAACTTTAAAAAAATGTAAGAAGATGAAAATTCGATTTTTTTAAACTTCCAGACTAGACAAGACCTACTCTTTTAAGAAGTAGTTGGCCAAACTATTTTCTTTTTAAATTAAGAATCTTTTTAAATTTTAGCTGCACATGGAAATATTATCTATATGTATATAAGGTTAAAAAATGATTGACCATTCGGAAGTTGAGATATTCGCTATCTGTTGCCGACTAAAGATAATACTTTTTATATGTATTCTTTGAATTTATAATTTAATATTATATTTTTAACTTCTATTTTTAATTTTTTATAAACCACATTTAGTATTTTAATAAAAAACAACCGTGATATGAAGGAATAATATAAAAACATTATACAAAAATTTCAAAATTATTGATCATTTTATGTTATTTTGAAAATATAACCACAGGGAATTTATAATTTATAGTAATATCCTCTATATAAATATATACATATATGCATTTAAATGTTTATATACCTATTCTATTATATATGCACCTCTATTAGCTCAACTGACGTATAAATAAAGCATTAATAGGAAAAATAAAAAATAAATTATATCTTCGTGTTTATAATATTGTGTATACATTTACTTCAATTTCACGCTCAAAATTAACATTTATTATTTAAAAAGTTAAATAAATTTCTAGGCAAGTTACGAAGTTTCGGAAAAACCGTTTTTCCCCCAATTTTTCCGCGAATTTCCTCGGTTTCTGTTTCAGAGGTACAAAAATTCGTTTAGAAAAATTCACGAGTTCGGTTAAAACTCGCCGCATTTACGTTTTACTACAAAAAAAAAGGTATCCGTTGCGCGAAATTTGTGAATGTTGCTCTGAAACACCCTGTATATGAGAAATCAAACAAATCTCTACGGATAAACCGGAGGAGAAACGGTTTTTCCGAAACTTTAAAGCTACAAGAGATGCCATTCCTTGAGATAATTTTTTTTAAACAACAAACGTACGCAGGGATCCCTTAATATCGGCACCGATAATCCGGCGATTGAAAACCCTATGAGCTACCTTAAGGGTTGTACGTCCCGAGATCCTGATTCCATGCATTCGTTATTATTCCCTTTTCCAAATTACAAGGGGGCGAAATGCAGTAGCGGTGAGATCTCGGCCGCGAGGGCAGGAGTTCGACGTGGATGAAGACACCCGATGTCGACGCCCGCGGTCCGGATTATCCGAATAATTTCGCCAAGATCGCGCATCGTTGGAATCTCGTGATCGCGCGCACGCGGCTGGCCACGGTCGCGCTCAAAATGCAAGAGCGATGTCCACGGTGGGCGCGCTCCGCGGTGATGTTGAACGGTTGCGACGCAACCGGTGCCGGCCGGTGCAATCGGATATTTCCGTCGAAATCGACCCCGGCACGCACACACATTCACGCGCGTGCGCGTGCGTTAATCACTTCTCGAATTACTTGCAACGAATAACATAATATTAGAGCGACGCGCGGCGGCGGTGGTTTTAATCGAACTGCACTGTATCGATGGATACAACCAATTATTAATATGAAATCCCGAAAGTTTACGCGGAGTAAACATCGGGGAGTTTCTGAGTCTGTTTAGATTATAGAGAGATAGAGAGAGAGAGAGCGTGTTTATTACACGCCCTACTGCGTATCTATTATAATCAATTTGAGTCTACCGCGCGATCTCTCGCGATTGCGCCTCTTTTTGTTACCAATTACCGGCCATCACGATATCGATCTATTATTCGCTGCTGCTCGCGCGTTTATCCAGATCGCCACGGTTTATCGTTCAGCTCGACGGGACGATCGTCCACCATACTGTGTGTGTATGTGTGTGTGTATGTGCATGTGTACGCACAGCATTGCGCTGCGCGATGCGCGGCGTTCGATAGATGGACATCGAATGCGTTATTTATTTCGATTTTTCGTCGCGGTTTCCGACGCGGTAACATCGGGCCGCCGTTGCTTTTAATAAACCGGCCCGAGCTAACGTGGCTTCGCCACGAAGGGTGAGAGGGGGCACGGGGGAACAGAGAGGATGAAACAGAGAGAGGGATGAAACTGTGTGAGAGAGAGAGAGAGAGAGAAAGGAAAAGAGAGCACAGTGTATAAAGCATAAAATGGAAAAGGGCAGCCGCGGTGCGGACCGGAGCAGAGCGGAATGCGACGGTGCAGCGCGGCGCTCTGCCTACGGTCTCGCGGCGCATAAACCTTCCCCATCAAAAACAGCACCGGCAAATTAGCGCGACGAGTAGCACCGTGACCTGTCTACTTAGGGAACCGACCGATGCGAGCGGCGTAACCGTACTCGAAACGACGAGCCGGGGGGGGGGGGGGGAAANGCGTTTCTCTCACGGCGACGCCGCGCGAACTCGCCTCTCCCTTCATCTTCCTTCCCTTTCTCTCTCTTTCTCATTCTTCTCGTCCTTTACACAGAGACAACCTTTTCTCTACGGGTATAGGAAACGAGAACTGAAAAGGACGAGGAGGACGACGGGGCTTCGTTGGTCGGCGGAATTTTAACTCGACGGTGAATTTGAAATTTCCGCGAAAGGAGGAAGCCGCGACTGGTTGCCGCTTGCCGGCCGCTCTCGCGTGAAACCGGACGGAATTAATCGAATATAAAACACGGCATTAAGGCGGTCGAAGGGAGCGCGCGGCCGCTGTATCCCGCGTGGTTTCCTCTCTCGATATTCGAGTGTGAATTTCGCTCGAATACTCCCGACTTCTTTTCTCTCTCTCTCTCTCTCTCTCTGCCCGGCTCAACCCCGCCGGAATTTCTCTGTCAAAGTGACGACGCATTATCTCGACTCTCGTCAATTTATTTTCACTCAATTTATCCCCGCGGGGATAATACCGTAGCGCGCGGGCGCGTAAAGTACCAAGAGGGAAATCGAATGCCAGCGGAGATATATCGACGATCTCCTTCAGATTTTCTTCCGCCAACCGTTCGACTAATACGCTGCCGCCATCGCCGCCGAGAGAGAAGCGGCGGATGCGGAGTTTCGCGCTCGCGCTTTGCGGATTGTTTGTTTGCGCGGCACGGCGGGACATCCCCTCCGCAAATAGTTTAGACAGAATTACCGGGAGGATTTGTAATCCCCCTGTAAAAATATATGTTAGCCGGTTTACCGTGCCGAGCCGAAGTGAGACGCCAACAACGCCGGATATCGCGCACGGCTCCCTGGGCTCCGCGGCAGGGGGGAGGGGTTTCTCGAGTAGAACAAAAAAGAGGAAAGGGAGAAGAACGCGCGCGCGGCGCGGTATACTTTGCGCAAATATTTTACTTGCGCCTCGGATGCTCTAAGTACGCGGCGCGGAGAAAGACAAATGTTGGGAGGAATGATCCATTTCTCGCTTATTTTTTTGGAGCAGCTACGCGTCCGCGGCGGGAATGAAACTAAAAACGCGTCGAATCGCAGCCCTTAACCACGTCATCGATGGATAGACAAGGGGAGAGAAAAAGAGAGGGAGGAAGGGAGGGCGGGAGGGAG
>NW_014559267.1:1089107-1091772 GCF_001313825.1 Dinoponera quadriceps
AGGGCGGGAGGGAGGAAGAGAGAGATAGAGAGAGAGAGAGGGAAGGAGGGAGGCAGAGAGAAAGCATCATTTATTGCGTGCTTAAGGATTCAATCCTCTTATCACGTTCAAGAAGAAATACGGTTTTATATGATAATTGCAAAAATTAGCAAATAACACATATGCAAGTAATTGCTTTATAAGCACAGTATACAATTTTATATTAAATTTAATGCAATTTATATATCTCAGACGATCGACTTAAGTTTTTGTATTAATTTAACTTAAAGTAAATATGCTGAAAAGTAACCAAAATATTACGCCAAAAATTGACACAAAATTAATACATTGATCGACATTGAAGTATAAAATATGTTATTTTAACATTTACACGTGTTAAATATCGACACAAATACAAATACAAATGTTGAAATAATATAAACATAATATGTTAAATTAACACACAGGTATGTTGAAGATTCGACAGAAAAATTGTAACAAAGACTGATTTTAACGCAAGTACGAGACGTTTTTTATCGGGAGAAGTCTGCTTTGAAGTAAAGGTATACTATTACATATACATATAATTATGATTATAATGTAAAAGGAAAAAAGACAAATTGAAAAAAGAAAATGAAAGATGAAGAAATAAAACTCAACAAGAGAGAAAGAGAGAGAGAGAGAGAGAGAGAGAGAGAGAAGAAACTGATCGATACTGAAATGTCAGAGAAAAAGCCAAGAGAGCGAGGCAGTAGCTATTCCGTCTACTGTGGTGCAAAAGCGATATTATGTCATGATCCAAAGCTCGATTGTCTCGTTCAAACAAGAAAGAGTAGAACTTGTTTCCAAGTTTGTCTATAGTACGCGCACTCTCGACTATAGGATGAGGATTGTTCCATATGCTTAGTCGCACACGATGTAGAAAAGCACTTGTAAAACTTCCGAGAGAGAGAAAGAAAGAAACGAGCGTTCGTCGAAAAATAATTACTTTCTATATTATCGCGTCTCCCTCGTGTTCAAGAGTTCCGTGCGCGATTTATTAACGCGGCGTATGCAAAATCTGTAAGTTCGCGACGAGGCGAGGCGAGGCGCGTAATTCGCTCGACTGATCCTCGCAGGGAATTATTCAATTTCGTTCAGCGTGACGGCACCGATGCGCGCTACGCGGGGGCGGCATGACGTTAATTCCGTGACGTCCATCGTCGACAACATTAACACGGCGTATGTAAATCGAGACGTCGTATTTTACGTTTTCGAGTTAATATTTTAGGTTTCGCCCGGTCGCGCGCGCAAAAGCCAAGAATAGCCCAGCCGGGCGCCCTTCGGTTAAAAGTATGACCATTTAATTCAATTATAACGAGACTGCTACGGACGTCAGACCCTACGTTTATTACTTTTTATCCCGAGGCAGCAGATTTATATGGAATTCGCCCATACTACGCCCGGCGGCGTAGTAACAAGATTCATTCGTGACATTTCTTTTATTGCGCACCCGTGTTAATTATACTAAAAATCTCAAGTGCAATCTTCCTCCGCTCGGGGACGGGCGAAGTATAGGCGGCGATATTTTATGTTGATCTGCCGCGAAGACGAGCTTCACCTCCGCATCTCTCTCGCGCCTCGGAGTGTAAGAACCGTGTTTTGGGGCCATTTAACAATTACGTCATGCTAAATTTCGATATTTTTTACCCCTCTTCCCCTTCCGTCACAAGTACTTGTCCCCTTCCAATATTACGTGACGTGTGGAATTATCCCCTCTCCCCTCCCACCATCGGCCAACACAGAATAAAAAAATAGCTTATAACCATATTGTGAGTAATAATTATTAGACTGTACGCTATTATATTGTTTTTCTGCAATAAAATGCAAATAATTTCTAGGCACGTAATATCAAATTAATTACTTCGTCTCATAATTTTGATTAGCGGAAATAATTTTGAAGTCGCGTTTTTAAAAGATTAAATATCAAACGATTCGCACTTTGATTATTAACGCACAAGATCATGTTAAGACTGAAACATTTTCACCAAATCTAACCGAATGTGCCGCAAATGCAAAGTGGATGGAACCACACACATCCATATCTACAAGTTATGTCATTTAATGTGACCGTCCGTGGTCTTTACCTCCCCCTCCTCTCTGCCGCCACAGACCATCACGCAAACTAATAAACGCCCCCCCCCCCTCGTGGAGTAACGTAATTGTTGAATGACCTCTTACGACTATCATTTCTTTCCTCTCTCTCTTTCTCTCCCTGCGTCGCGCCAATACGCGGATCGCCAGTCGACTATCAATATTTTAATTGTTTATCGATTTCGCACGTTATCGCGCGAATCTCTCCGACGTCTCTCTCGTCGCGAACAAAAAGTTCGCCAGTTGAAGTTGATGCGACACACGGCCCGGCGAAAAACGCGATAGTAGGCGCGCTCTCCTTTCGCGAGGGCCTTCGGGATCTCGAGTTCTTGCCGGAAATCTCGTCCCGCCGGTTTCCGGCGCTGTAATGCAATTCCGCGCGCCCCGTGTTTTTGCGCGCGTGGAGGGGGGGCGGGGGAGGAATGTATCTGGCAAAAACCGTCGCGTACACACATACACACCCGCGCTCTCTGTCTCTCCCCTCCCCTCCTCTTTCTCTCACGGAGCTACATACTGTTGCAATTTTTCGTCGCGTGAAATCTGCCGGGGGGGG
>NW_014559267.1:1091782-1118142 GCF_001313825.1 Dinoponera quadriceps
GGGGGGGGGGGAGGGGGTAGAGGATTCTTTGGAACGCGAGGCGGATTACAACACGTCGATCGGCCGGGACGACTCGCCGAGAAATTCCCAGCGATCGATGCGATCTCTTCTTCCTTTTTTTCCTTTTTCTTCTTCCTCTTCTTCTAATTTGCGGAGCGCCCGCTCTCCAGAAGTTTAATTGGAAGACCGGTTACTTGGTGTGTCACAGAGCTGCGAGCTGCGCCGTCTCGCGTTATCAGAGCGAGAGAGAGAGAGAGAGAGAGCGAACGAGCGAGCTTTCGGGAATCAGCGTTCGCGCAACCGGCCGTTTCTACGAGTCAGCCTAACGACACGTAAAATTATCAATTTACCGGCGCCGTAGCTATCGCCGGCGATCTCGATGGAGTCCTCGATTAACAGGTTGCCGCTGTGTATCGCGCGGCTGCAAAATATTCTCGGGCTCGCTCCGCCTCGATCATCATTTTTTCACGACCCGCGCGCGTTCCCCGGCGCGGAATAAAATGAAAACGCGCCGTTGTCTACTGCTACTGTCGCTTTCGCGTTTCAGAATTACAACGATTTATTAAATTATTCAGTGTAATATCTCGCTCTTTCTTCCCCTCTCCCTATCCCTTTCTCTTTTGCACTCGCGCCTTCCGTCCTCGTCTCCGTTTCCCCGTGTCTGACGCGAACAACATGTGGCCGAGAAGCGAAGGGAATTTAGCGCGCGAAGTGTATATACGCAACGCTCGCGCCGTTACGACGTCGTAATTCAGCGCGCGGCGTAACGTTCATCGCCGGCGATAGCGTTCGCGTTTTCGCCCGTAAGGATTTATAAAATCACGCGGAAGCGCGCGGATCCACGACGCGCGTCTCTCCTCTCACCTCTCGCGACACCGAAGCGCGGCCGAAGCGACTCAAAGCGTCGCACGGTCGCGATTAATTAAACAGCTAATGTATCGGAGAGCGCGGCTGAACTGACGCGGGCTTAAACCGACAAATCGCTTTTCGAGAGTTGGCCCACCCTTTCCCTTTCCCTGCTTTCTGTAGTGTAATTAGTGTATTATCACTAGGGGGGTAATATTTATGTAAGTGTAGAACTGTAAATTGGTGAAATTTCGAAAAGGTGTGTCTGTCGCGGCGACTGTTGCCGTCAGGGAAATCTGACTGCAGAAATTAGAGGATCTCTAATAGGGAAGAGGCAGAATCATGTGACCGGCTACTCTCTGCGATTGGCTGGCATGATTCCGGCTTTTGTTCCTGCCTGTGTGAATGCAGTGGTACCATTTGTGTTACACGAAGAAAATATTGATTGTGGTAAAAATGGCCAGAAAGTTTGATAATGCTGAACTATACCGGAATTATGATTGAAATGATGCGTTGTAATCTTTAATGATGTATATTATGTATATGAATACATCGCTGAAAAATTACAATACGCATCATTTGAAACTATCGGCATTCGATTTGAAGCTGATGAGTTCCTCATCAAGCCGGAGATCGGTTATAGGATGCCTAATTAGGTTCCTCGAATACGAGCAATTCGATCAGGGTCTGATGTAACAATGCGTTTCATTAGTTTTTGATCACGGGCCGGATTCAACAACTTATCCAGGCCCTACTTGAAGTACGAAACCGGATTAAACTCCAGCAAGGCCGGTAAGATGATAATATGATCGGACTGCTCACGATACGAACAACGTCGAATACGATATACGATTTAATGCATATATGCGTATATATATGTGTCTTATAACACGTGGACATAATTTCAGATCTAAATTCGTGATTCATCGAAATAACACGGAAAGTTCGTATAAACTATTTGATCTTGTTTCCGAGTTACACACGTTTTCGCGTTTCGCTAATTATCGTTACGAACTGAACGTAGCGTCTTCACAACATTTCTATCTTTAAAGCAAGTGCTCAAAGTGACCATATCTTAGGCTTGAAGACAACAAGCTTCTAAACGTCTTATCATAGATTTTCTAATACATTCGAATATTCCGGGTGTTGTTCCGATTCGCCGACCTTCAATCCGACCGGAGATACGCTGGTGGAGTACATCAACGTTGCTTTATCATTGTATTGCAAATTATTGATTTTAAATGACCTCACATAAAAAAATTCTGGTGGCTTGACGAAATTGAAAAAGCTAACAAGAATTATATAGTGAAATACGAGAGTGTTTGTAGCTCGAAGACAAAGTCAAATAAGACAAATGTTTGTATGAACTTCTTGCGTTACTTTTGCGTCCCGAATTAATTCTGAAATTACGCCCACATGTTACGAGACACCCTGAATACATCCCCGTTATGGGACGCGTAACAGCGACTTGCGGTGAGAACCTTCCACCAGCCGAAATTATTCCGAGTATAATGCGAAAGAGCTAAAAGTGAGAGAGCGTTTCCGTTGAAAATTATCGAATACTCGCTGATCATCGGATTACAATACCGCTTCGATCAACGACATTTTCGCTCATTCGACTTAAGAGAGCACGATCGGCAATTATCGAAGACGGAGGCGAGGCGGGGAAAGTCCAGGGAGTCGCGGGGTGAAATAAATCCTCGGAACGTAATTAGAACCGACCGCGGGGCGAACATTAGTGTCGCGCTCTCGCGAGCGGCCGACGACGACGTTTCATTACGACATAAACGTCCGAGTCCATATCCGAGGAAAGTCTCCGTGCGAAGAACTGCGGTCGACGACGAACGCGTTTGCACCGTCGGCCGTAGGAAACAATTATCCGGGAACGTAAGATAACGCGTAGACTGCCGTGGAAATTTGCCAAAGCGAGCGAGAGCGCTTCAGGAGGAACTGGGCGTCGAGACGATCAGCAAGTTCCGCCGGCGGGTGGAAGTCGAAGGCTATCTCGTACGACGACACACACACACACACACACACACTCCGTCTCTTTCTGTTTCTCTTTCCACCCCCTCGCCCTCCCTCTCTCTTTCTCTCTGTCTGTCAGCCTCCCAGGCTATGACTCTCTCTTTCAGTTTCTCCACCTCTCTGTCGCTGTGTACGTGTATGCGTGTACAAGGATCATCCTTACCGCTCGCGGTTTCATTAGCCCGGATATTATGAGGAAAGTTTCGGCTTCTCGGTCGGCGACGACGCGGCCGACCCTCTGTCATTTGTCTTTCCCCGAATTAACGTCACCCGCTGAATTGCCCGTGATGCGAGGTGCCGTAATCGCGCCATTATCCAACACTGATTCGTGCGTGAGATAAAGACACTCGCGCGCGCGCTCCGTGATATCCACGCGCGATAATGTTATTGCTGAATACAGGTGGAGTTAACACATCCTCCGTGAGAGAGACGAGATGCGTGTGTGTGTGTATGTGTGTATTGCGCGTAGTTTATGCATTACGTCGCACATTCGAGTTTACGTTGCAGCTTGCGCGCTCTGTGAGACAAGAGGCGCGAGTCTATCGCGCTTTAGCGGTGTTCCCTGACGCTCGCGTGAAGAAGACCGTCTTCTTCATCGTCGTCTACGTCGTCGTCGGCGCTCACCGAAAGTCCGTATTCTGCGGGAACGGCCGAGGAGAGTCGCAGACTTTCATTGCGGAAGAAAGCATCGTCGTGAGAGACGAGGAGCACGGGTAAACGGCAGAGGGAAGTGGGAAGCGAGGGAGAGGGGAGTGCGAGAGGGGACGAGAGCTCGTAAAATTTATACGGGAGATAATATATCGGGACGGCATTTTGCGGCGTTCAGAGACGCGCTGGCTTATTTTTGGCGCGAGGACGCACCCTCCTTCTCTCTCTCTCTCTCTCTCTCTGTCCGTCTTTCTCTCTCCGTGTGTATCTTTCTTCCTCACCCCCGTCGTTGAGGAGCGACGGGGCGAAGAGGGCTAAAGAATGTCTTGCTTTTGATTTATACCCCGCTCTAAAAGTTGCGGATGCACAAACATCGTCTGGCACAGGCCGGATTGTTCTCGCACCTTCCGCCTCGTGCGCGCGCCTCGCGCGCGCGAGGATACTTTTCTGCCATCTTTCCCGAAGATACAAAACCTACGTGGCACCGCGCTCACAATTTATGCGGGAATTTCATGCGCGCTATATCTCCCGGATCCGTCAAGGGTGGCCTTTGCAGCGAAAGATATATAATTGTTCGCGAAGCTGGCTGAGACGCTTTCTCTCTCTCTCTCTCTCTCTGTGAAATATGTCAACGAAGAAAGTTAACGTCAAAGAGGAATTCCTGGCTGCGCGCGTTATTAGTCGCTCGACGTCAATCGCTCTCTCTCTCTCTCTCTCTCTTTCTTTCTCTCGTCATGTAATATTATTATATGCAACAAACTATTATGTCGCGCCGAAAAACCTCTCCCATCAAGAAAACACGTTTTATTCCAAGGACAAGTCGATCTCTTACTCTCCGTCTCTGCGCGCGCTGCTGATTGAGTTCTTTCATTTCACCGTGCGCGCAGCGCTGCTCTTTTAACGATCGCGATTTATCGCTCGCGCATTTTACACATCTCTCTCCGCTGTAAATCATCGCAATTTCATCCAACGCAATTTTTGCGTTTCAGTCATCGTAAATGCTCCCACCTGCGTTTACCCGCGACGAATCGACCCGCACAAACGCCCAGGGACTCGATGCACGCCGGGGAGAAACTCCGATATACGTATCCATGCCGGTGGAAAAATGTCTTTCTGTTATTTCGCAAAAGCAATCCGACGCTACACAGAGCTCGAATCGCGGGGGAGGGGGGAGCCGCCATGTTCTCTCGACGGTTTCTTCTTCTCGGCGTCGAACGTACTTAACTTCCTCATTGACGTATCGGAAACTTCCTTGATCCGTCCTCCGTTGAGAATCGACCGGGTGAGATCGAAATTAACGGACGATCTGACCGTCGACGATCCGGCGACGACGAAAAAGCCGACCTGACGAACGTCGACAGGATATCAGGGGATGAACGGCGTACGTTAATCTTTATTTCGTCCCAAGCGCTTTCGGCTCAACACACCTGCTTGAAACTTAGAACGGGCGAGGGTGTGCGCGTGAATTAAATGAGCGACAGGCTCCGTGCAGAACCTCGAGTACATCGCGCTAATTACACGATAAACGGTACAAATGATATTAAGAACACGTTCGAAGCTTAACGTGTAACTCGAAACTTCGGTGCCGCTTGTTGCTACTAAATAATAAGCTTCTGATTAATTGCGCGCGCGGGTCGAACGCAATACGCTTCCCTTCGTGTCAATAGCTGCCTCCGGTAGTGTTGGTTAACGTCGGCTCCCGTCGAATGAACGTCGCGTGTTTATAATCTTTCTAATTGTCTCTTCGCACACACCGAGAGATTAAATGTCTAGAGAATAAACAATATTTATCCGACGGGTAATATGCTTGTTATATTAGTATTATTATGATTATTATTGCAACATGGTTAGAGGAAAAGTTGGTATTATGGGGCAAAATTTACATTTCGTATAATAACGTTGTCATAAATCAATATTTTAAATTGCGAACTGAACGATTATATTTGGCCAAGTATTGTTCAATCTACTCTATAGATTCAAAATTAAGAGATATTTATTACTCAGGACGTTATTTATAAAAATGTGACGATATTGTATAATGAATCGAAACACGGGTGGTAATATAGCCCTAACTAAGATTTAAAAAATTGGTTTTGTTTAAAGTAACACAGTGTTTTATTACAAAATTACACGCGTATTCAAAGAAAAGTCTTAAAAAGGATAATAATGAATAGAACTGTGAACTTTTGATGTAGATAGTAACTTATTTTTCAGAAGATACGATCTGGCAGAAGGACGGTAATGCGGTACAGACGAAAGAGCAGTAATGAACTATGAATTAAAATCGATTTATCGAATAAGTACCTAAGTTTAAAAAGAATGAGGAAGTATGTATAATTAAATGTTAAAATATACTCTGAAAATTTCAAAATGCTCCAAAGTAAAAATTCGTTATAACAAATGCCGGCTATTGTGTATTGATATATTAGCTACTACCTGCAGCTAACGGCGGGCTACTAAATAAATGATTTCATAAGTAATTAGAATTCGCTATCTAATAATGGAGATATGTTAAGATATATTAAGTAATACACTATACTTATTACCAAATCACCTACAAGATATTATTACATATTATTACCATAATACCTACAACACCCGTAATGCCACCTCTACTTAAACACCTCCACTTAAATAGAGCGTGCGCGAGACCTCTACTTAAATCTCCAAACTCTTTTATTCGAACAGAATATCCAATTGCTTTCGTGAAAAACTAGATTTAAGAAAATGTATATATTCTCATTTGAAAAAATATTTTTCCCAATGTAAAACAAAAAAGTATATTAGTAGAGAAAATGTGCCAAAGCTGGCAGTTTGTTTAAGATGGTTAGAAAGTAAAAGTCAGGAGATCTCTTTCCATATAATAAAAAATATATAAGATTGAAGATAATATATAAAATAAATGATCAAAATAATGTAATTTCAGTGTGCTTTTATTTCATTTTTTGACAATTTTTTTGGTAAGTATCACGAATACGCTGGTTTTGGAATTTCTGTTTTCTGGAAGTGTCATTTCTCCAATTTCTTAAAAAAAAGTAGTTATTTGTAAGACGTGATAAGTTTCGAAAAACTACAGCATAGGGAAGTGTTGCCGCTTTGCATCTATGCACATAAATTTCAATTCTACACCTTCAGCAGAATTCTAGAATCCAAAAACAAAATAACATGTCGTTCTTGGTACTTTTCTTCTAATTAATTTCTTCTAATAATAAGTAAACATATTATTAGTACCCACCGAGTATTTTCTTCATTTCTTAGATATTTTTTCTCTCAGTGTACGAATTCCCCCTCTCTCTCTCTCTCTCTCGTATCTTGCTTCCGCCAATTCGATCATTCATACCAACTTTTTATCATACGTTTTTGTTTTCACGGCGAATGCCATCGCGCACGTTTCCTACGCTCTAACCCATGTCCCACGTTCTCACGCACGTCGTGCGTGACCCGCGCGACCTCCTTTATCGTGAATAAAACAGACACAAACGGAGACACAAATCGAAATACGTTCGCCGACAATCGCGTTACAGGGGATATGCACGGGAATAAAATATTTGTTATAAAGGAAGCGCGCGCGCGGCCTTTTCGCCCTTCTTCGGAAATACGCGGCATTGTATCCGGAGATTTATATCGAAGTACTGCTCGGGGTCGCGCGAACACGCGAGTTTCTCCCGTTTCTCGAACGGACTCGTCGCCCGCCCGCTCTCTCGCCGGGATTTGTCACCCGGAAGAATTTTAATAGATTCCGATAAAAGATAGCTACGGACATTCGCTCTCTCGCTTTTGCTCACCGGTCCAGACCGTGCTTTTGACATCGGAATTCATGGGGCGAGAATTTGTCAGGCCGGAACGTAAACGCGGGTGTTAAGCCGGGACCGGATATTAGGCGCTGAGGTTATCGGCGGATGCGGCGGTGACAAAAAGGCATCGCGGCCCGCCGTAGTAAATGAGCCTTTTTTCGGATCGGTCTCTTCCAGCGGGGATTACGCGGAGAGGAGGAGAAGAAGAAGACGAAGACGGAGCATTCCGCGCGGGGGAGGAAGGACCCGAGGCTTCGGAAGCCTCCTCTTGTGAGGGCGCGCGTGTGCCCACGACTCTCGTTCTTACGGCAGGAATTTCCAGGCGTCAGGCTTTCCGGAAAATTTATGGCGAGGTCACAGCTTGGATCGCCATGAACAGTGCTCACCCTCCTTTATCCGGGCTTGTTATCGTTCTGAACCTTTTGGCCCCGCAGGTGTTACGTGCGTATACGTGAGCGGACGCTGCGATGTATCCGCCGGCGCGCGAGGAGAGGAGGACACGTCCGTTTACGTCCGATGAGAAGTTGTTACAGGCCGACAGAGAAGAAGAAAGAGAGAGAGAGAGAGGTGATAACGATTTCGTCGTGCCGGGCCGACGTGTGCCTATCGCACCGCAGGACGGCGCCTTAGCGACTCCGGCGCGAATCGGGCTTTCGCATTTCGCGGCGGTCGAGATAAGACGGGGAGAGGGAGGGGGGAGAAACGCCGGCGGATTCAATGAAGAACGCGCCGAGATCTTTATACCGGAAGAGAACGAGAGCAGGAGTGAGGGAGAGGAAGAGAGAGAGAGAGAGAGAGAGAGAGAAGGAGCGAGATAGAGAAAGGAAGAGAGGAGGAATGGCCGGCGATCGAGTTACCGATTTATTGGACCATAAATTATCCTTAACAGACGTCGATAGCCGTGGAAGTTCGTATCTTCCGTTTTTAGAGCCACAGGCGGCGGTCGCGCGATCATCCAATTTCACGGTGGATATCATTTCTTGCATATCCCTGAGAAGACACATTTTGCAATTATGATATGTGTGTACGGCGTCGCCGCGCACGTCAGGAAACGTAAAGCTCCCGGGGAGATTTATCGATCGCAATTTTTGACGCTCGCCCGCGAATATCGGCCCCGAAGCTCGCCTTTTCTGTTAGCTGACGTTTCACGGATACTTGATGTCGCGAAAACGACGCGAGGTTATAGTTGGCGAGCGGGCGCGCGAGACAGGCAATGAGAGAGAGAGAGAGGAGGGGAGGGAGAGAATTCGCATTCGATTTTTCGCCGAGAGCAAAACGTTTAATCGCTACGGTACCGTCGAGCGAGCGCTCCCCGACCTCGACCTGCTTGATGAACTTTTGATTCGCCAGTCGATTACCGGCACATCAAACGCGTGACGAAAATTAGAATGTTACGGCGGAGAGGTATGAATAGCCGTGGAATTGTATGCGCGAGCGTGTTTTCATGAGGCAGCAGCAGCTCGACGGGCGCGCGTGAAAATAATTACAACTCCGGCATTTCGAGCGCTCCTGCATCGTGATAGGAAACGGATTAGAGAGACGAGGGGAGACAAAGAGATAGAGAGAGGACGGGACTGGGCGCGACAGCAGAAAAGAGGAGATAACGGGCGACAAGGAGGAGCAGATCCAATTTGATGACTGGATACACATCGCTGAATGCGCGTCTACCTAAAGTAATTATTAACGCCAATTGCATCGTAATTAAACATCGCTGCACCTCCCCCTCCTACTCCTCCTCCTCCTCCCGGTCGTCCCAGCCTCTGCACGAAGGCATTAATCGCCGGATCTTCTTATTTGCGCGAATCGCGCGGCGATTTTTCTCCCGTTCGTTTCCCCCCGTCGTCATACGCACACACCGGCCGTCGTTCGCGCGGATGGCGATATTCGAATGAAATCGTCGGAATCGCTGAGAATCGATGAGGAGGAAAGATGACGAGTTCGGAGAAAAAAAAAAAGAGACCGCTGCTTGGCGCTTGTCGAAAGGCGCAATTAACGGCGGCGCCCTACGCCGTGCGGAGAAATTTTTCCGTATGTGGATTCCGACTATAGAATATCCAAAGTTGTACCAAAATAGGTTATCCCACCACGCTACTAATTGGATATCCCCGAACATGGAATAAAGTCTCTTTTCCGCGATGCTGGTTGGCCGTGAGCGTGCGATTCTTTACATAAGCGCAATATAAATTAGAACGCAGTGAATATGCCCTGCTCTGTTTTATATTTAATTAAATTAACATTTAACTAAGAATATATGTGAGCGTTTTCCTGCAACTTTTCATATATTTTTTAGGTCTCTAAATTTCACCGGAAAGGTATAAAAATGTCCTTCGAAATTTTCCTGAGTAGAGCATTGACACATTCGGTACATACATACAAGTATATATTTACTCTAACTGACGGCTAGAGATGCCATTTCAAAATTTTTTACGATTTTTGCCGCGTATTGAGCAATATTGCATTTCATTTTCGCAAATACTTTCATCGTATAAAAGCATTTATATCATTCTTTGCAACCGATATGACGTAAACTTCGCAAAAAAATTAATATTGCGTTGGTAAAGTTTTTTAAGTATGGCATCTCTTTAAGAAGCGCTTTTACAAAGCGTAGGTATTTTCAGTGGCGTATCAAAGAGACCGCTCGTAAATGCTGTATTTGTCAAGCAAAATTATATTCTTATATATTAATTTTACTATCTAAATAATAAACGTTAATTTGAAGCAAAATGAGATAAACATACACATCCAATTATAAAAAATTACAAATACAAAAATTTGATTATTTTCTATTTCTCTTATTAATGCCATATTTATGCATCAGTTGATCTAATAGTGATGTACAGATAATAGAGAGAAATATATAAATGTTTGGATATGTGAATATATATACACATATTTCAATTATTACTACAAAATATGAATTTACATCGCTGTATTTTTAACATAAAATGGTAATTGATTTTTAAATTTAAGCATAATATCTGCATATTACTTTTTACTAAAATAATAGTTTTTTTTATTAAAATTTTAGTTTTAGTTTAGAAGATAAATTAGAAATGAAAAATAACACGCTGATCTCAAGTAATATGTATAAGACATGTCAACTTATATACATATATATAAAAAATGTCAACTTTAGTTGCAAATATCTCAGCTCTCAAATGGTCCATTTTTTTCTAATTGTACGAGAAGTTAGATAATATTTCAATGCATACGTAGTGCAAGTTTCATAAAATTCTTATCAAACTTATTTTACCTTACAACTTCTTTAAGGAGATGCTAAAGTCGATGATGAACTTGATAAGCGTCGATAAGCGTAGAGATAACCCTCAAAATGTTATGTTTACATGAATACTGAAACGATTACGCTGTTCTTTTTGCATTTCTCGTACATATAGATCTTATACAAATATAAATGCGATATAAAAATGAACGCAATACGTTTGCGTTATTCTGTTTTGTATCTAATAGAAAATCTGACGCAGATATATAAAAATTTTTCTGTAAATTTTCGCATCGTTCTGGACCTCTAAATTTCATTTTAAACGTATAAAGTATTTCAAATTTCTCTGATTGGAACGTTGACATATTCGGAACATGCAAACTGCAGAATTTCTATGTCGGATAAATATTTATGCTAACTGACAGCTAGAGATGTCACTTTGAAATTTTTTTATCATTTTCGCCACACGTATTGAGCAGCGCTCCAATTCATTTCACGCGTACTTTCAATGTAAAAACATTAGTATAAAAGTTAAGTTCTTAATTATTAAACTCTAAAAATATTTATATAATTCTATGCAACGTAATCAGACGTAAACTTCGCGAGGAAAAATCAGTATTCTGTCGGTAAAGTTTTTAAATATAGCATCCTCTTAATAGCACTCACGTAGCGTGTGAGGTGTGTTTATGCACTTGTGAAGTAAATATATCGAAAATCGTATAATTTCGTATATTTTATTCAATCGTATGACGTGAAAACCAAAAACGATCTGTGAGAAAACATTACAGATGATCAAATAGGGTCTATTTCTATTTCCCACTTAAAATCGAACGTTTAAAATAGTGCTGTCAATTTCAATTATCCGGGTACACGAGTATATCAATAACTGAGTATACGGCTAATTTCAGACGTCATTATTGTCTGTTATCGTTAGAGCATTCAATGGTGTCTGAAATTAGCCGTTTATTCATTAATAAACCTACCTTGGTGTTATTTGCCAAATTTGTTGAAACTCAGTATACTGGCAGTAAAAAATAATCGACACGTATTTTTTTATATCGGCAATGGTGCAATTTTAAAGGTGAAATACTCTTCAGAATTTCATTCCCTTTTTGCTATCTCGGTAACTAATATAGATGCAAAATGTTAATTTTGTTGGTTTTGGCACAAAGGTGGATATTTACAAGAGAAACCACTTTGTAATAATATCGTAGATTACTGTTTTAAATTTGTGAAACTATTTGTATATTATACAGTAATAGCTGTTATAAAAAGCTGTTAATATAAAGCGTGCTTAATGTGTATATTCTTTATGCGTTCTTTAAACATTTTTTTGCATATTATTTCTACAAAGAAAAAATAAACATAAGCGAGGTCCGAGAAGTGACGTAGTTACAAAAAAATGAGATAAATCTATAAAAACTGGAAAAAATATGAAAAATAATAAAAAACCAAAATCGTAAAAGAACGAAGTGGGGATAAGCTTTTGCCACTCTCTTGTCGATTATTCATAGGTTAGACAAAGAGCGAAATAAGCTTGTTTGGATTTATCAGGTCGCCATATTAGATCCACTATTTTGCATTCTATAATTTTTACATTAAATTTACATTCAGCGACGATAAAAGACCTTTTATCATCTCAAAAACTCAAAAATACCTCTAATACCGCGAGCTTAAATGCAATGAGTTAATTATTCATATATTATAAATACAAGAAGTAATTTTCACCTTTAAAATTGTATCATTGCCGATACAAAAATATACGTGCCTATTATTTTTCGCTATTTGACAAGTGTATCGAGTTTCAATAAATTTGGCGAGTAACAAAGGTAGATCTACTGGTCAGTTGCTGAAAGACTCCGGGTATCCGGGTAATCGAAACTGACAGCACTATAGTGTGTATAAACAATTTGATCTATAAAATAAAAATCTAAAAAAAGAGAAAAACTTTGAAAAAGTTGGACGTTGGACAGAGAAAATGGAATCTGTCTGGGTTTCCCACCTAGAATCACGCTTTTAAAACATTACAGTCTAGCCCGAATTTTCACAAATTTCCCGATTAGAATGCATCACGTTTTCGGAAAATCGGAACAGATCCCAATCAGATTCGAGAAAATGTTCCACGCGAGCAGTTGGAAACATTAAACTTCCAATTAGAACCTGCGTAGATTTCCCAACTAGAACCCATCATTATTTCGGGAAATTGAACCGGGACGCCGATTAGATCCCGAGAAACTTTCTACACAGGGCAACACGCGTATCGTGACTGAAGGCGACCTGGGCTTGCGATCAGGTGCGCCTCGCCAGCGCGACTTATCGTCAATCGGTGCATAAAGGCGTTTTACGGGACACAAAGAAGCCGGGGGGTCGCGCGTTCGCGGCACAACGCGGCATATAATGCATAATTCTTAAGTATATCATCAGCCACGGCGTTTACCGTTTCTTTAAAGGCGACATAGCGGTAAGAAAGCGCTCTTTTATTCCGCGTTGATCTTTCGCGCTCGCGCGCGTACACCACGCTCATTACGCCCGCAGCTAGGCGGTCCATTAATGCTGCGAGCAGATACCGGGGCGCGCTTTAATTGTCCGTTATAACTCAGGCGAACGTAACTTTTCCCGTAGGGATGTCAAGGAGGGTGGCTGCGGAACAGATAGGGGGAGGCCGGGGGCCGAGGGGGATCGACGACGCGACGAGGACGGGGAGAGGACGAAAGCCGTGCAGAAACGAGCTTGGTGAATCGAGGGAGGAAGAAAGAAAAAGAGAGAGAGGGAGAGAGGGGGTAACATTTTAAGTTCGCGAGGGTGTTAGTGAAAAGGCGACATTAAAACGTCAGGCCACGTCTTGTATGCATCCCAAGGGCCGCGGATGAAGCATCGTCAAAAAAGGAGGGCGGTGCCCCTAAATCAGTGTAATCGGTGACCTGCCCGGGGAGTACATTAGAATAATTTACGACGTCCCGCAGCAAGACGTAAAAAGACATCGTGTAACGCTTTTCGTTCCGCTTCTCGTTTCTCCACGTCGTCCGTTCTATCTCTCTCCCGTTGTCTTCGTTTCCCGGCTTCGTTTCCGGCTTCTCCCTTTGTCTCTCTCTCTCTATCTCTCTCTATCTCTTTCTCTCTCGATTGTGTAAAACCACGATCGATAATCGAGGAAACGAGACAGTGCATGAAGGTTACGTTTCTTTCGAAACTTCGGAAAAACCCATTTCTCGTAATGCGGATGTAGATATTATATGTTCTTCTCTCTGTATATAATATCACGGCCCCTTCCACCCGATCGATATTTCTCGAAATAGAGTCGGGTTATCTCATACCGGAGGAGATAAAGGTAGTGTGTTACGGGTAGACGTCTATTGGAAAAGCGTGATATCGACGTGCCGCGCTCGACATTGAACCTTCGCCGTCATTTTTGTTTCGCCTCTTCGGCACGATACGAAATAATTAAGTCGCAGTCGATTCGAGAACCGTGGCTCTCCTCCCTCCCGTCCGCTTCGCCGTCGGGGCCGTTTCGGTTCCTCTACCGCTAGGAAGGGTACCAGGATGTCCGGATGTTAATATGCTGCCGATCGTGCGCGTGTCCATTGAAATATTTACCGTGCATCTGCTCACCCCCGAAACAACGATATATACACACACACACACATCGGCGTATCACCGGAGCTGCCGCGGTTTACCACGAGCACAGAGGTTTCGGATAGCTTATCCGACCGCTGTGAAATTTCGCGGTTAAGTTCGAAAGGCGGCACAGAGAATGCTTCTGACACCCGAGTTTCATACGTTTCCTCTTAAGTCTACGGCCGGCCGCCAAAGTCGAGCCAAGTAGATCAGGCCGGGCAAGGGTCAACTAAAACTCGGGAATAACTCCTTACGTCTCGAGCAGACTTCGATATGAGAGTGAAGGTGGCCGCGCGCGGACTACCGGTTTACCCGGTAGCGTTGCGGTCCGCAATCCCCGTGACCAAGTTCGCGTGCGCTAACTAACGTTCCCGGGGAACTCAAATAATAACAGATTTTATCCAGGACGGGGCGCACACGGAAGAACGGCGGGAATTTCTTTGCCGGACAAGCCGCGGAGGAGCGACCGGGCGACGAAAGCCGCGCCCAGTGCAGCGAAACACACTCGCTTTTGTGGTCGTGTGCAGGATTATTTTTACGTGACAATTCATATTCATGTTTTCGTCAGTTTGCCGCAGAGAGAACGTTAAACTATTTAAACACGCCAGCAGTTTTTCATCATTCCAAAGCTGGCAAGATAGAGTTTCGGCCAGCCATTGTGCAGCGGTCGATTCGGCGTGTCCGAGTTTAACGGTCGATCCGCTTATTCCGGCTTCCGGCTCGCGCGATTCGTCGATTTGGATGCGAGACATCGGCAAAGGGTCGGTGAGAAAGAGCGAGACAGTGCGGAGAACCGGCTCTTACTCGAACTCTGTCGAGAGCACGGAGGGCCCGCGGGAACGAACATTCTTTCGGCAGGCGAAGGATTAGGCAGCGAGTGCACCCACGGGGAATTTTACAAGAGCGGCGTAAGTTCGCGAGAGAGGAAGCCGGGTAACTTCCCGACCTGGCAGTACGATCCTCCCCCTCTCTCTCTCTTTCTCCTGTTTTATCTCTCGCTTTATCTCTCTCCCTCCCGAACGGGACACGTGCCTTATACACCGGATCGCCTACCTCCGGGGACGCTTACTTAACGGTTAACCCCTCGGCTGCAGCTAGGCTCGTACGTAGAGCTGCGACTCGTAAATATTTCTCCGTATGTATTAGTCGTGTATACGTTTCCCGACCGGTTAGCAACGCGCTCCCCGGGGATGTCGCGGAGGATCCTCGCCGCGCGCGGATATCGAGTAACAACGGATCGAATTTTTGATAGGCGCGCGATCGATACCGAGACGCCCCGAGAGGCGAGGTCCTCTTCGGAAATGTAGACTAGAGATTATCGTCAGGTATATACTTGATATTGCGCAAGATTCTAACTAGCTGAGCGCAAGGTCACCCCTTACTTATGATAAACCTAATCATGTACCGATATAAATGGAATAAGGAAGACCTTTGTAAGTTTTTAATGATTAGGTACATGTTAGGACTTTAGTGTATTATTCTAATATATTCTTTTAGATTTTAACATATCCTTTTCGATCTTATTCACTTTACTTATTATGACCTGCGTTATCAGTTTCTAATACGGACCTTTTATAATAAATCTATTATATAATAGGTTCGATTAATAAACTTAATTTTTACAATTTTGCCGTAAAAATATTTGTTGGTTTTTTAATTCCAAGCTATAAAAATACGTATTCAAAAATTTATAAATTTTGCAATAAATTTACATATATTTTAACTATATACATATAACATATATAACACACACACACACACACACACACACACACACACACACACACACACACACACACACACATTTATATATAACATATATACAATATTTCATTAATTATTTATTTTTCATTAATTTAATACTCCTTACTCTTTATAAATCTAAGAATAACCTTTTCCGTTACTTGAAGTAAAACGTAATAGGAATTCAATAGTATAAACTGATAAGGACATTTATAATGAATCCTGATTAAATGAATTCTGATTACCACGTAATATTACATGACTTCATAGGATCCGACATAATACAACTTTGGATGGACCCGTCAATCAGTTAAGGTCAACCCGAGCCGGACGATGAGGTAAATTTCTACTCGAGTCATGCGCAAAATAATATATGTATCGCGGGATTAAAAACAGGATGAGAAATGACGAGATGCCGGTCGGACAATTCACTTGACTGACGGCTTGACTCGAAATCGCACGGGAATCGTGACCCGCACGGTCTCGTCCGAATGAAATTCCAACGACGAAAATAATAAAAGTGACTTCAACGATGACATAAAGATGCGACGTACACACAGCTGCCGGGGCGGAGGGGGGGGGAGGCGNGCTCTGTCCTACGGTGACATTCCAAATTGATAAATCGCGACGTGTGTCGGCAACGTTTGCGCATCGTAACGACGCCGCTTCTATCCGCGCGTTTCGCGTCAGAAGCGATCATCGTCGCACCATCTGATGCGACGTATCCGTCGGCATTCGAGCGAATGCCGGCGGCTCCCGCCGCCGACACGATCGACAAATATTCGCGCCCGTCGGATGCTCGCCCGACGTAATAATTAACGCGTATTGACAACGTGACGCATATAGCTCGCGCGTAGCTCGCGCGTACGCAGTCACGACGACGACAACGACGCGCTCGGCGACGTCTGTTTGCCCGGGCATCGGTGTTTTCTCGGGCGTCGGGGCTCGGTGATTCAGCGATTTCGCGATGCTTTGAATAATGCAATGATTAAACTCGAAAGGATAGGCACCGGGGAAGCGGAAAGTTCCACGTCGACGGAGGCGACGACGTCGCATCGCGCCGCTCGTCGATGCATTTTAGATCGGTACCTGTTGGACAATATGACGACGCGAAACTCCTCCACGCTCGTCGGAGGGTAACGGAAATACGGATCTTAACGCCGTGGTTCAATCGAATTCCCTATTTAAACCATTCGGTATCAAGATATGTAAATGAGACGTTTCTCACGAGTCCTCGATATTCTCTCTTTTTCCTTTCCTCTCTTTTTCTCCGGTTCCACCCTTTTTTTTTTTTTTAACTAATACCTGTCCGCTCTCGAACGGGCGCACAGAACGACTGACGGGGGAGGAGATAATAAATTCGCAAACGTTGACGACTGCTCGTTCGAGGGGAATTATCCGTTTCGCCCGGGAGCACGTCCGAGCGAGAAACTATGAGCGGTATACTTATTGTGCGGAAACGCACGAAACGTTTATACATACATATACCGTGTTCTTCGTGCGCTAATTACTTAAATTAGGTAAAGTCTCTCCTTCCAAAATGGAACTTACAGCGGAGTTAGTGCGCGCGAGCTATGCGCAGTGCGGAAAGTAGTGCCGGGGAAGGGTAGTGGAAGCAAAACGGACCGGTAGAGCCGCGAAGCGGTTTGCACTCCAAAAGCTCGGGGAGAGCTACTGGATAGCTCCTGGAGCCAGTCGATAGCTACTGGAAGCCGCGAGCGAGCTCGTCGAGGGTAGACGGCAACTAATGAGAGGAATGAGAATTCGGGAGGGCATTTGCGTCATTGGAATTGCAAAGATAGCGGTGAGCAACTTGTCGGAAGATATCGGGCGATCGATGAATTAATTAGCACGAAAACAACTCCCCCCCTCCTACCGTGCGTTAATCGAGGCGCCTAATAATCTAAAACAGTTTACTCGCGAACAGTGTGTTATATGCACCATGCGCGGTGCGCGCGTGCTATATATATATATGTGTGTGTGTGTGTTTGTATGTGTGTGTGTGTGTGTGTATATATATACACATGCGCCAGAATCCATCGAGGATCCTCGTGATTAAAGAGTACCGCGACACCCGCACGCTGGACGATGTTCCATTAGCCGTATTAAAGTTTTCGAGGACCATCATAATTATCGCGGATTATTAATCCTGCTTTGACAACCAACATGTCATCGCTTGGCGTTTTAAAGCGAATTTCGAGTGATCGTATGTACATGTATATATATATATATATATATATATATGTGTGTGTGTGTGTGTATACACGCGCTGGACTACCGCGCTGGAAATGAGCTGAAATGTGCGTATGAAAATTACGGGAGAGGGGGAATAATCGCGGTATTAATGGACCACGGCTGGGAATGGACCTTGTTTGATCATACGGGGCGGGAAATATCACAGGTAGATATAACTGAGCGTAAGATAACAGTTGATGTGCCGGCTTGATGGCGAGGACGGGCAAATAATTTATTTGCTTGCCGCGCGCGGACGAGAGGTGGGGAAAGCGTTCTCGCGCACTCGCCCGCCGAAAATACAGCCCGAAATGAAATAATAACTTGCGTCTAACGCGGCGGTGAGCATCGCCGTATCGCGCGCGCGAGAGAGAGTTATAAATAGACTTTCCCCTCGACTCTCTCTCTCTCTCTCTCTCGTCCTTGGAATATCGTCCTCCGATTCCGTATATTCGATCGGCCGGACGCGAGATCATCCCGTTGTACGACGTTCCGCGCGCGCACGCACGGGGGGGAGGGAGGGATAGATTAAGAACGATCGATCAACGTGACTGAGCAGCGCGCGGCCGTACGTAAGCGTAATTGCGGACGAACGATTGGTTGCACGGAGGCTGAAACATTTTTGCCGGAGTATGTGGGTCAACGGATGCTATACGGTAAGTTAACGTTTGTTACATCGGGGATTATTAAAATTCTCGCTACACCCGCCAACGCTCGCGGTTGCGAAACTCTCTCTTTCTCCTTCCCTACCCCTCCCCCCTTCTCTCTCTCTCTCTCTCTCCTATACGAGCGCGATGTTTTACATCAATAGGATTGTTTCTCGCGCACGGGAAGCCCGCGTATTTGCGTTCGCATAAACGCTGGAACGATTTACGACGTAGCCGCTTTTTGCCGGCGAGGCGATGGGGAGAAAAAGAGAGAGAGAGAGAGAGGGAGTAGCCCGCCTTCCATCAATCATGCGAATTAAGCTACCAAAATAGTCGAGGACGGACGGACGGACGGTATTGATGCGACGTCGCGCTGCCGTCGACGCCCAAGGACAACGTTTCGCCGGACCGAATCGCTATAACGCCAAATTTATGCAAATTGGATTTAGCAAGTTTAATACACCTCTGACGGGGTTTACCCCGGTCCTCGAGGAACGTCTTTTCCCGCTTACCTGTCGAATGATCGACAAGCTCGTAGGTGGATCGATCCCGAGATGACCCGGTGAGATACGCTCGCTAAGGAAGAGAGAGAGAGAGAGAGAGAAAGACAGAGGGGGAGATAAAATTACAATTTGCGCGTTCGATATTTAGAAGACGTCAGGCGCGTGTAATAAAATAAAACATATCGCGCGGCGTATACCCGAGAATTTCGCAGTAAAGTAAACAAAGGACAAATAATTAAAACCCCAAATCGATCCATCGCGACGGCGAATTAGGAGACAACGGGCCGGTCACGTCGTTTTAATCGCCATCGGGCGCGAACTCGCTAGTAAATTATCGAGCGAATGCGACATTTGTAGAAAAAGCTTATTCAAATATGTAGCTAACCCCGATGCATGTTAAATTCGGTTAAACAAATTTAACATTTATACGCGTTTTGACGCGTTCACGCGTACGTTATACGCTGCAACAATGCCGGGGCGCGCGCAATGAATTTCACGAAAATGAAGAGCAACGACCGCATATCGAATATCGAAAACGCCGGGCAATATTTAACGACGATTCAACGACCGCGCAACAGCGCTCGCGCGCGCGCGAGAAGCTTATTATATTTCCGCGGGGGCTCGACTACGGGTCCGATTAGCGCGCTACGCCATGACAATTTTATGGAGCACCGCTTTAATGCGCACTCGGTCGCGTTAATACGACTGGATTACAAAATTGGGGGGAGGGGGGGGTTGGAAATGCGCAAAATTGCGTCGAGTGTGATAATAAAGCTTTCGAGGGAGGGGAAAAACGCGCGAGCGAGAAGGAAGGATCCTCCTATCGCGCGGGCGCAGCGCATAAACGAGCGCACCGACACGCGCGGCCGATACTTTAGAAAACAGAAGCAACGAGGGCGTCCGTGGCCATTCGCAGAGTTCGGATCGTGATTGATGACTCCTCCAACCGATGGCCAAGTGTTTTCGAGCGTGCAGCCGACGAGCCAGCCAGCTAGCTAGCTGGCTCATTCACCACGCATCGCGCTCGATCCCGGCAACGCCGATGGACGTCACGTATTTCGTCCTTGGCCGAGGCGGAAACGCCACTTCGCAACAACAATACCATTTCATTCGGAATGCGTTCAGGGGCGAACGTCTTGTCACGCGATATCTCCCAACTTCTCGTCGGAACGTTTGCAATATTCATCGTTCCGCTTGGCCCACGCGTTTCCTCGCGCCCAAGTAGCAAGCGATTGCGAAATTAGGTGAGATCGCTGCGTAGCGTGAGCTTTTTAAGATTTCGTTGGGACTTGCACCATGTATTGATTTAAGTGCGACCTGATTGCCGGCGCAACTAAAAAACGATTGACCGTCGGGAAGCTGAAATACTTCGCAACTGTGAAAGTGACATTTTTTATATGCGCCCCTTGAAGTTAATATCCTGTTTCTAACTTCTGTTTTTAACTTCCTCTAAAATCGCACACTTGTTCTAGAACCATATTTAGAATTTTAATGAACAACTACCGTTAAGGACTAATATTTTTTGTTATGCATATAATGGAATAATATATTGTGTTATATATATTTTGTTATGAAAATACAGCGGTATAAAGTTCATAATTTAAGGTAATATTCGAAGTATATAAAGGAAAAAATAGTATTACGGTCCTCCATTTACATTTTACACAGTAACATTGTTAACAATCAATATTGTTGAACGGAAAACAGAACAATTACATTCGTTAAAGTGTTGTTCAATCGATTCTAGACCCAAATTTATGAAATATTTATTATTCAGGACGTTATTTATAAAAATATGACAATATTGTATAATGGAATGAAGAGAAACAGAAGTGATAATGTCCCAATTAAAATAGATCTAAAATATTGATTTTATTTAACGTAACAGAGAGTGTTTTATTATAAAATTATATATTTATTCCAAGTAAAAGGATATTTATTCCAAATGAAACCTCTCTTAAAAGGAATAACAATGAATATAACCGTGAATCTTTTACGTAGATAGTGACTTGTCAGAAGATACAACCTGTCAAAAGGACAGTAGCGCACTACAAATTATTAGGTTGGTGCAAATGAAATGGCGGTTTTCGGTGTTTTGAATTTCCTACCCCTATAGATTACTTTTTTTTATACAGAAGACGGTGTATATATACTGTGTGAAAAGTACATGATCCACATGTAATTTAGCGCACATAACTTTATTTCTATATTGTACTGTTAGTCATAGAAAATTGCATTAACGCTGTGATGGAAAATAAAGAAATTCGTATAATTTACTTATACGTGTTCAAACTTGGTCATACTGCAGCCGAGGCCAACGCGTAACATTCATATTGCATTTGGTGAAGGTACTGTAAGTGAAAGAACGACGAGACGTTGATTTGAAAAATTTCGTTCTGGGGACACAAACCTCGACAATTTGTCTCGCGGACACGCGCCTTCCGTCATTGATGATGTTGTTTTGAAGGAGATGGTTGAAACAGATCCAAGGTTAACAGTCTGAAAGATTGTCAAAAGATTCGAGGTTGATCATTCAACTGCCGTCCGATATTTAAACAAGTTGGGAAAAGTGAAAAAGTTGTATAAATGGGTCCCCCATAAAATCATAGAGAGAGACAAATTGAGACGTTTGGAGATCTGCATTTCTTTGCGGTTGCGACAGAATACAGATGGAATTTTACACAGGATTGTGACTTGTGATGAAAAATGGATTTTGTACGACAACCACCGACGTTCTGCCCAGTGGTTAGATGCAAATGAGGCTCCAAAATACATTCCAAAATCGAATCTTCACCCCACGAAAATGATGGTGTCTGTATGGTGGTCTAGCAAAGGTATCGTTCATTATTCATTTACCAAACAAGATGAGGTTATAAATTCTGATAAGTACTGTCAGGAAATTGCCACCATGCACTAAAAACTGTGCGTTCAACAGCCAACATTGGTCAACAGACACGGCATGTTGCTGTTGCACGATAACGCTAAACCACACATTGCAAAACAAACCGTTCAAAAACTCGCCGAGTGAACATTGAAGTTCTCCTTCACCCTTCCTATTCTCTAGACATCTCACCAACAGATTATCATCTTTTCAAGCATCTGGACGCGTTTTGGCGGGCAAAAATTTCAATGAAGAAAGAAGCGTGAAAAATGCATTTAAGGAGTTTATCGATTCACGCTCTCTAGATTTTTTTAGAAAGTGCATTGATGCATTTGGACCACGTTGGCAGAGGTGTATTGAAGTAGGTGGAAGCTATTTTGATTAGTTATGTAAGTTTTAAATTTGAAAAACACAAGTTTCAACTTTATATTTATAAACGGCCATTTCATTTGCACCAACCTAATACATTCGATTTATCGAATAACTACTTCGATATGAAAATCTCGAAAAAGAAATCGTATTATCAGCACTCTTAGGGGGTCATATTAATAAAATGCCATAGTTTAACTTCGCATAATTCGAAATATGTACAGCTGAATGAAATGTTAAATAGTGTCTAATAATGTTTAATAATGTTAAAATAACGAACAAAACACTCAAATGTCTATGCAAGGTGTCTGATATCATTCATACAAGCGCTTGTGCGTAGGCAGAAGAAATGAAACTAAGTATAAAAATCCCCTACCGTTTTGCAAGCAACACGCAAAATTTCGAGTTGATAATAATTGAAAATGGCCGTACATAGGCTTCTTTAATTAATAACTAGAAAATTTGCGTGTCACTTGCGAAATGGTACAGGACTTTTTGTTCAGAGTGGCCTCATCTACAAATACACGACAGTATTCGCGTATGAAAGTACGCTCAAATTTAAGAAGAGTACCCCATTCTCCTCTAATATTGTGTATGTACTATTGCGTGTGTATGACTACCTCGACTTCGTTTCAAATTAACATTTATTATTCAGGTAACGAAATAAACGCGGGGGAACATAATTTTGCCTGATAAATGCTAAATTCATGAGTGGAATTCTGGACGCGCTACTGAAAACACATCGCTCTGCGATACGACCATTACCCTTAACGCTCCTAAACGGGGGCGTTGCGGAGTTGTCGCGGCGGCGTTACGTTGGTGCGCACCGACGGTGATGTCACAGATACGACATGGATTGCGTGCGAAATATAATAATATCCCGATTAAATCGGCCGGTGTCCGATAAGAAGGGCGAAATATAGCGGATGTATCGTAATGCGCGCGAGCGCGCGCATCGTATATTATCGGCCGGTGCGGCAGCGCCCGATGAAACCTCTCGCAATTCGCTGACCCTTCGCGATTATTGGTTGTGTTTTTCACTTCGCGCTGTACTGCAGTTTAAGCCCCGATAACCGAATTAGTTGTGATACGCGGAGCGGACGCAGATTATCAAGCAGGAACGCCCAGGACGCTAACGTTCCGCTCGCTAGAGGGATTTCGTTATAAGGGAATGCAATACCGATTAAATACTTCCGTTATCTCGCTGAGCGATATCCCATTAAAATCCATTCGATCGTTCGGTAGGACGAGGCCGGGGTCGTATAATTTTATTAACCCCGTTATGAGCATCAAACGAATCGCGGGATTAATGGAATTTCGCCTGTCACAGAACAACGGATTCTATTCCGCCTCTCAGTAGAACATTGGCGGACTGTCGAGTGCCCGCATAGGGCAATGAATCACGTCCGATCGATCTTTTCTCTCCCTAGTTAGAATACGCGTACACGCGAGACCGCCGGCGCGCGTTTTAATTATGAGAAGACGGGAAAAGCGCGCGAAAGTGAAAGATCGCGGACGCGAGATCTCAGATATCGCTCGGTGTCAATGGGAGCTTTTTAGTCTTGATTTGATTGGTGCAAGTATCATTTATTTGCATCAATACAAATTCAATCGAATTAAGACTGAAAGTCTTCCAAGAAGGTTAATATTCTCGCTTATACGTGAAAATATCTAACATTGATTTGAGACTAATTTTAAATCTTATATGAGAACCTGATCGAGTATCAGACTATTTGTCGTTGTAAATTACTTATGATCCTTAATTGAGAGCATAATTAATTATAGAATTGTATTCCGTTGTTCAGTTATTTGAGTCGATATCTCTTGTACGAAATGAAGCGCAGGTCGACAAATAATCAGAGATTCATGGAGTTATGATTATTCATCAAATAACGACGAACTATGAATACCGGGTCTTCAGAATGGATTCTAAATTTCGACTCGATTATAACCCTTATAATTCTCGCCAAGTTCGTCATACGTCATGCATAATAAAGGATTGAACATACCTGGAAACATACGGCGTATCCTGCGTCCCTAGCTTACCAATTCAGCATCTAGCTGCTTCGTCGCTCGGGACACTCACACTGACACTGACCGATTCTGACACTCACGTGAATACGATTCAATCGGGGAAACACGTGTTGACCAATGCGATGCCCATGAAAGCCCGTTGAAACATTCCAATAACCGGCGAAATATTTTAATCGTCCGACGGGAATTGTAAATAACGCATCGATACACGTGCGACCCCCTCCGCGTTGCGATACGTGAGTCGCTCGTCGACTCGAGACGCAATGAGCGCCGGTGATGGAAGAGTACACGATGCACGAGAGTCCCCAAACAATCGACATTTTCCAAAGGTTCCCCTCCTCACCAATCGCGAACCGTTATCGCCTGCCAATCAAAGAGCAGTACACTCGATGGTCCAGAAATTGCGACGATTAACATATCCGATATATTCTGTACTTCCCGGGTGATCAAGTCAGCAAATTATCAAAATTATTAAAACGATTGCACGCACGGACGTATCGAAAAGGTAGCTTGTGTAGTTCGGTCGACCATCGTTGGTTAACGTGCGATCGTTAATTAACGCTGCGTTTCCAATTAAATCATACTTTTTCGTGTCAGACTCATTGAGTGTCCGGCCGGAAAAAGAACCAAGGGCTGATTCCAGGACAGAGTGCAGGACGCAGGATACAGCGGCAATCGGCGACGGAGCTTACAACTCCTTTATTTTCATATTTTTCTGAATCTTTAAATCCCCTGCCGAAGTATCTAATTCTAATTAAAAAGAAAGAATAATAAAGATACTATGAAAAATTAGAGTTTTTTAATTTACTTATCTATCTATACGGAGAAAAATATTATTTATGCTGCAAAGGAAAGCAATTGTTCAGTTTACTTTTCTTCTTTTAAATAATGGTTATCTTGAACGGAGAATATTTTTTTGATAATAATACTAAAACATACTCATTACAAATATTAAAAATGCTTGTTATCGCAATTAATATTCGTGATGAATATATTTTAATATTATATCAAAGATATATTCTTTACTTGAAATATTCTTTACTTCTTACCATCGCTTGAAACGGGAAAAATAAGCTGAGTAATTGTTTTCCTTCGCGGTGCAAATAATATTTTTCTCTGTGTACCCTCATTGATCTTTTTATCTCGTTAATTATTACAATTAACATTTAACCATCGCCCATCGCATACACCCCATTTGCAATTGAATAAGTTACATAATTAATATATTATTTGCTGGAATTGTAAATAGAAATTATATTATATGCGGATAGGCTATTGAAACTATTAATTAAATATTAAATAATTCCTAAATAAGTCCTTCTTAAATCGCAATAAATCGGCGGTAAGTAACCGTTTCCGGCATTGAGGGGTAAGTCTGTGTGAAGTGTGTTGTGCGTTGAAATTCTCCTCGAAATTGATACTTCGATGTATCCGTGGAGTCCGCAGAATTAATGCAGAACCAAAATTCCGGCTCGGGTTTATCCGGGCCGGTTAATATTGTCGCTGCGCTATTGATTCTATCGACGTTATTAATTTTAACTCGATTTTTCGCAACCACTAATACGTACGCGCGCGATGGTAGGTCGAAATATTAAATGATAATTAACATGTACATGCAGAGCGCAAAGTATAAGCCCATTGTTACTTCATTACACGTATCTTCCAAGCTTGCCGCGGCGGCGGCATAAATCCTATTGTATAATTCCTAGTCGTCGCGAGCGCGTTACGCGAGAATATTACGCTCCAGATATTTCAAGTATTGAACAATGGTGAGAGAACGAGGAAGAAAGAGCGTACGGGGGG
>NW_014559267.1:1118193-1119164 GCF_001313825.1 Dinoponera quadriceps
AGAGAACCGAACACGCGCGGATATCAAGTTTGCTGCGATCCGTTTTCGCCTCTTTCTCTCCGCGCGTCGCGGCATTATCAGGAAGATGGAATTCCGGATATAATGTGTCACGTCAAGTCATCATACGCATTTCGAACCGTGAAATTGCTATTTATTCTTGGGGATCGCCGCGCGCGAGGGCATGGCGCGTAGCGGTGGATAGAGAAAGAGCGGAAGCGGCGGGAAGGAAGGAGAATGAAGTGAAAAACATGGGAGAATCGCGCTAAGGCTGACGTAACCATTTGGCCACCTCGAATCCATTACGGACAAAACTACCAAGTTATCACCGCGCTAGTTGCCAAGACGTGCGCCGACTATATACAAATGCAAACGAATGCGGGAGTGTTTTTGGTTTTAACAACGCTCGCACCCTTTCTCTCTCGCGTTCCCCCCTCTTTCTCTCTTTCTCTCTCTCTCTCTCTCTCTCTCTCTCTCTCTTCCCTTTCTCCCGTCGCGCAAAAGGTAAAGTGAATTTTGTGATCGCCGAGACGGAAGATTCGAATGCAACAAAGGACGTCGCGCTGGAAATTCGAAGGGGGTGGGTGTTTTCAATGCTAACTTCATTCTTATTGAAGATTCGATCACCCGTGAAAATTGAACAGCTCGAGAACAAGGCAGATTGAAAATTGTCGGCCGTAGAGAGACGGTGCGTAGACGGCTGACGTAATAAGTCGGCGCGGGGAACGCGAGTATCGCCGAAAATTTCCTCATCGCCCCACGAAAGAGAGAGAGAGAGAGAGCGAGAGAGAGCCCACAGAATTTAAAATATTAATTCGACGAGCAACAGATCCACCGACTGCGTCGAGACATCGCGAATATCTCGTTACTTCCTCTCCCGTCGGAACGAAAAGCTCCCGAAGCGGCCCCGTCGTCACTCCGCGAGCGTAAGAGTCATACACGCTGCGGAACATGGTGGAAAGGAGAAGGGGGGG